>NC_139241.1:16625242-16881199 GCF_977018435.1 Lepisma saccharinum | reverse complement strand
TAACATACCTGAAAATTGTATTTACAGTAGATTGAATTCTTGAGTTTTTGTATTCGTACACAAGAAATTATATATAAATAACATACCCGAAATTTTATTTACAGTAGATTGAATTTTTGAGTTTTGTAATCACTCCAAGAAATTCTATATAAAATAACATACCTGAAAATTGTATCGCTAGACATTTTTTGATTTCTGTGATTTTTTGGAGAAAGCATAATGGCATCCACCACCAGTTTCAATCGAAAAAATGATAAAACTGAATGTGTTACTTGCGAAAAATTAATATCTAAAACTAATATTAGCAAGCACAGGGCAAGATGTAGCGAAACAGGCTCGAGAATTAATCGTTTGTTACCTTCTAAGTTTTGTGCTCGATGTGGAAAGATGATCAGCATTGCAAATTTAAGTAAACACCTCAAAATTTGCAAACCATTGATCGAACAAGGAACATTGAAAAGGAAAATCGATAATCCAGAAACGGAAGCTTCCACTACCAAACAAGTTAAATTATCGGATGAACGCAAACCGATTAGATCTGCATTCAACGACCAACTCCAGGATTTCTTTTTTACTTCGGAACCAGGCCGTGACATCCTTAGTTTCTTGCATGAAACGAAAACATCTGTACTAAATATTCTAAAAAATAAACTTGAAAATAATTCCATAAAAGTATATGTTGTTCTGTTTTCTGAATACGAGAAAGTTGATGGCACAACGAGTATTTTTTATCATCGTACAAAAAACCAGACATTTTATTTTGCTGACGTCGAAAATTTGGACAACTTCTATTATAAAGTTTCCAACGAGCTGGTTAAGAAACATGACGATTTCGAGGCTAAAGGGTCGGATGGTCTCTGTGTGGAAGTCCTCACACGTTAACCGTTTACGTGAACCGATTCTCGCCTCTTCGTGCATCCAGCTATGTTCCTCTTCCACCGAACATTCAACACAAGAGGGCTGTGTTAAATATACAGAACAACGATAACAAGTGTTTTCTCTGGTGTATATTGGCTGCACTGCATCCTGTTTATTGGTCAAATAATCCAGAACGGGTTTCTAATTACAAACAATACGAGTCCGAGTTTGAAAGTGTAATGTCTGATATTGAATACCCGGTGACATTGTCGGATATAACAAAGTTCGAAAATCGTGCAGGAAAACGCATCGCTATTAATGTATATTCCTTCACGTCAGATAAATATCTCGTGCATCCAGTCAGGATAAGCGATATCGACGATGACGATGCTTGTGTAATAAATCTTCTTCTAATTTCAAACGAGGATGTTCATCACTACACGCTAATTCGTTCACTATCACGTTTGGTCAGAAGTCAATCAACCAAGCATGCAAACAACATCGAAGTTTGCCCGAGATGCCTAACCACGTTCGACGATCGAAAACAACTCGATTATCGAAATTACACCGGACGTCAAATTGCTATCGAGAAACTTGCCGAACATAAAATTTATTGCGGCGACAACAGACCGGCTAGAATGTTGATGCCCGAAACGAACGAAGTCGAAGAATTCAAAATGCACAAAGCATTGTCGGAACATCCCGCAATCATCGTCGCAGATTTCGAGGCCTTCCTCAAACCACTCTCATACTGCGAACCGGATCCCGAACTTTCCTCCACAACGGCGTACCAGCTTCATCAACCTAATAGTTTCGGCTATGTTGTTGTGCGACGTGATAAAATGAATGAAGCATATATATACCGCGGGCCAAATGCAATCGAACACTTCCTGGAAAAAATGGTGGAGGAGGTTGAGGTAATTGGTAGCGTACTGCTTACATCAAAACCGATGGCACCTTTAACTGAAAATGAACTTCAAGATTACAATTCCACTGAGGTGTGTCCGGTATGTGATCAAAGTTTCACTGATGAGAACAAAAAAATATTCCACCACGATCATTTCAGCGGAAACTACATAGGTGGAATTTGCAATACGTGCAATCTTAAAATCCAGAAACCTAAATTCATCCCCATATTCTTTCACAACGGAAGCGGATATGATTTTCACTACCTGGTGAGACATCTTGGCTACGATCCGAAACGTATAGGTGTCTTGGCCGAGAATGAAGAACGCTATATTAGTCTCAGCAAGCAAGTGTCGATTCCGGGAACGAAAAATACAATTGAGATGCGCTTCCTGGATTCGTATAGATTTCTCTCTGCAAGTCTGGATGCTTTAGCGAACAAACTCACCGACGATCAATTTAAAATAACTGGAGCTAGTTTTCCTAACGTAGACATAGAACTCGTTAGACGTAAAGGGATTTATCCTTACGAATACGTTAGTGATAATTCTAAATTTAACGACGACGCTCTTCCACTTCCAAGAGAATTTTACAGCAGACTCAGAGAGAAAGGAATCACGGACAAAGAATACCAACATGCGCAACTCATGTGGGAGAAATTAGGATGTAGGACACTCGGAGACTACCACGACGCATACTTAAAACTGGACGTGACGATACTCGCGGATGTTTTTCAAGCGTTCAGGAAAACGGCAACGAATATTTATAAATTAGATCCAACGTATTTCTACAGCCTACCGGGATTAGCGTGGTCGGCAATGTTATTCCAGACAAAGGTCAAGCTGGAACTGATATCGGACGTTGACATGTTGCTATTTATCGAAAGAGGGATACGAGGTGGAATGGTGCAATGCGTACAGAGACATGCAAAAGCTAATAACGTACACATGAAAGAAGATTACGATTCAAATCGAGCATCGAATTACATCTTCTACGCCGACGTTAATAATCTCTACGGACATGCCATGGTTCAAAAACTTCCTTACGGGGGATTCGAATGGTTAGATCCCACTTCGATAGACATTATTCATTTCGACGATAGCGAGTGTGGTTTCTTCGCAGAGGTAGATCTCCAATTCTCCGACCACCTGCACGACACGTTTTCGGATTTGCCTCCGACTCCCGAAATCAAATGTCCACCCGACTCGGTTCAAGACAAGCTTTTGTTAACATTGGACCCTAAACAGAGATACGTTGTCCACTACAAGAATCTCCGGTTTTTGATTGCGAAGGGTGTTCAGATAGTGAATGTTAGACGAATACTAAAGTTTAAACATTCCACGTGGTTAAGACCTTACATAGAAATTAACACACAACATAGAACAGCTGCCACTTCTGATTTAGACAAGGACTTCTTTAAATTAATGAACAATGCGGTGTACGGAAAGACCATGGAGAATGTTAGAAAGCACGTAGACGTGAAATTAATTTCCGATAAGAATAAATGTCGGAAGTGGATAGCCGATCCTAGATTCAAGTCGAGAAAAATTTACAACGAGAATTTGGTACTTTTCAACCTAGATATAAAATTGATGAAATTTAGAAAACCAATTTACGTTGGTGCAACGGTTCTCGACTTGTCGAAACTTTACATGTTCGAATTTCATTACGACGTGATGAAACCCTTCTACAATGATAAGATATCACTTTTGTACACGGACACCGACAGCTTCATTTACAGCATACAAACACCTAACCTATACGAAGACATAAAAAATCCTTCCATGCTCGAGTATTTCGATACTTCTGCGTATCCTCAACCCAACAGATTTGGAATTCCATCTCGTAACAAAAAAGTCCTAGGTAAACTGAAAGATGAATGTAACGGTGATATTATTGTCGAGTTCGCGGGTTTGCGTTCGAAGATGTATGCCATGAGAACAGAGAGTAGCGTCACGAAGAAAGCAAAAGGTGTGGGCAAGAATACGGTGGAGAACAAACTCACCTTCTACGATTACATCGATTGCCTTTACTCACAATCGACGATACTAAGTATAGAACAAAGAATCCAAAGTGTAGACCATGTGATTACAACAAACGAAGTTAGGAAAGTAGCATTAGATCCGCATGACGATAAAAGATGTATTTTGTCTTGTGGAATCCACACGTTGCCTTGGGGACACTATTGTTTAGAAATCAGTAAAAATTGTAGGCAATGCAAATGAAAAAAAACTTTAACTGTCTCACATACACAATAAATAACTAGCAAGGACAATGAATTTCTTTGGTTTCCGAAAGCAAACAATGGAGACTGTACACCGCACGGCAGATCATGAATTTCTACCTTCCATGTTATCTAAACTCAACGGCCTGTTGATCAATCAATTTTCGGAACGCTGCTCTTCTTGCTGGAACAGTGACGATTTCGGATTCGCGACGATCGACGTGACGAGGAAACCCAACGACGGAAAATACAGAAACAAAATCAACGACTTTCTAAACGTTGCAACGTTGTTCCAGCAAGAAGAGCAGCGTTCCGAAAATTGATTGATCAACAGGCCGTTGAGTTTAGATAACATGGAAGGTAGAAATTCATGATCTGCCGTGCGGTGTACAGTCTCCATTGTTTGCTTTCGGAAACCAAAGAAATTCATTGTCCTTGCTAGTTATTTATTGTGTATGTGAGACAGTTAAAGTTTTTTTTTCATTTGCATTGCCTACAATTTTTACTGATTTCTAAACAATAGTGTCCCCAAGGCAACGTGTGGATTCCACAAGACAAAATACATCTTTTATCGTCATGCGGATCTAATGCTACTTTCCTAACTTCGTTTGTTGTAATCACATGGTCTACACTTTGGATTCTTTGTTCTATACTTAGTATCGTCGATTGTGAGTAAAGGCAATCGATGTAATCGTAGAAGGTGAGTTTGTTCTCCACCGTATTCTTGCCCACACCTTTTGCTTTCTTCGTGACGCTACTCTCTGTTCTCATGGCATACATCTTCGAACGCAAACCCGCGAACTCGACAATAATATCACCGTTACATTCATCTTTCAGTTTACCTAGGACTTTTTTGTTACGAGATGGAATTCCAAATCTGTTGGGTTGAGGATACGCAGAAGTATCGAAATACTCGAGCATGGAAGGATTTTTTATGTCTTCGTATAGGTTAGGTGTTTGTATGCTGTAAATGAAGCTGTCGGTGTCCGTGTACAAAAGTGATATCTTATCATTGTAGAAGGGTTTCATCACGTCGTAATGAAATTCGAACATGTAAAGTTTCGACAAGTCGAGAACCGTTGCACCAACGTAAATTGGTTTTCTAAATTTCATCAATTTTATATCTAGGTTGAAAAGTACCAAATTCTCGTTGTAAATTTTTCTCGACTTGAATCTAGGATCGGCTATCCACTTCCGACATTTATTCTTATCGGAAATTAATTTCACGTCTACGTGCTTTCTAACATTCTCCATGGTCTTTCCGTACACCGCATTGTTCATTAATTTAAAGAAGTCCTTGTCTAAATCAGAAGTGGCAGCTGTTCTATGTTGTGTGTTAATTTCTATGTAAGGTCTTAACCACGTGGAATGTTTAAACTTTAGTATTCGTCTAACATTCACTATCTGAACACCCTTCGCAATCAAAAACCGGAGATTCTTGTAGTGGACAACGTATCTCTGTTTAGGGTCCAATGTTAACAAAAGCTTGTCTTGAACCGAGTCGGGTGGACATTTGATTTCGGGAGTCGGAGGCAAATCCGAAAACGTGTCGTGCAGGTGGTCGGAGAATTGGAGATCTACCTCTGCGAAGAAACCACACTCGCTATCGTCGAAATGAATAATGTCTATCGAAGTGGGATCTAACCATTCGAATCCCCCGTAAGGAAGTTTTTGAACCATGGCATGTCCGTAGAGATTATTAACGTCGGCGTAGAAGATGTAATTCGATGCTCGATTTGAATCGTAATCTTCTTTCATGTGTACGTTATTAGCTTTTGCATGTCTCTGTACGCATTGCACCATTCCACCTCGTATCCCTCTTTCGATAAATAGCAACATGTCAACGTCCGATATCAGTTCCAGCTTGACCTTTGTCTGGAATAACATTGCCGACCACGCTAATCCCGGTAGGCTGTAGAAATACGCTGGATCTAATTTATAAATATTCGTTGCCGTTTTCCTGAACGCTTGAAAAACATCCGCGAGTATCGTCACGTCCAGTTTTAAGTATGCGTCGTGGTAGTCTCCGAGTGTCCTACATCCTAATTTCTCCCACATGAGTTGCGCATGTTGGTATTCTTTGTCCGTGATTCCTTTCTCTCTGAGTCTGCTGTAAAATTCTCTTGGAAGTGGAAGAGCGTCGTCGTTAAATTTAGAATTATCACTAACGTATTCGTAAGGATAAATCCCTTTACGTCTAACGAGTTCTATGTCTACGTTAGGAAAACTAGCTCCAGTTATTTTAAATTGATCGTCGGTGAGTTTGTTCGCTAAAGCATCCAGACTTGCAGAGAGAAATCTATACGAATCCAGGAAGCGCATCTCAATTGTATTTTTCGTTCCCGGAATCGACACTTGCTTGCTGAGACTAATATAGCGTTCTTCATTCTCGGCCAAGACACCTATACGTTTCGGATCGTAGCCAAGATGTCTCACCAGGTAGTGAAAATCATATCCGCTTCCGTTGTGAAAGAATATGGGGATGAATTTAGGTTTCTGGATTTTAAGATTGCACGTATTGCAAATTCCACCTATGTAGTTTCCGCTGAAATGATCGTGGTGGAATATTTTTTTGTTCTCATCAGTGAAACTTTGATCACATACCGGACACACCTCAGTGGAATTGTAATCTTGAAGTTCATTTTCAGTTAAAGGTGCCATCGGTTTTGATGTAAGCAGTACGCTACCAATTACCTCAACCTCCTCCACCATTTTTTCCAGGAAGTGTTCGATTGCATTTGGCCCGCGGTATATATATGCTTCATTCATTTTATCACGTCGCACAACAACATAGCCGAAACTATTAGGTTGATGAAGCTGGTACGCCGTTGTGGAGGAAAGTTCGGGATCCGGTTCGCAGTATGAGAGTGGTTTGAGGAAGGCCTCGAAATCTGCGACGATGATTGCGGGATGTTCCGACAATGCTTTGTGCATTTTGAATTCTTCGACTTCGTTCGTTTCGGGCATCAACATTCTAGCCGGTCTGTTGTCGCCGCAATAAATTTTATGTTCGGCAAGTTTCTCGATAGCAATTTGACGTCCGGTGTAATTTCGATAATCGAGTTGTTTTCGATCGTCGAACGTGGTTAGGCATCTCGGGCAAACTTCGATGTTGTTTGCATGCTTGGTTGATTGACTTCTGACCAAACGTGATAGTGAACGAATTAGCGTGTAGTGATGAACATCCTCGTTTGAAATTAGAAGAAGATTTATTACACAAGCATCGTCATCGTCGATATCGCTTATCCTGACTGGATGCACGAGATATTTATCTGACGTGAAGGAATATACATTAATAGCGATGCGTTTTCCTGCACGATTTTCGAACTTTGTTATATCCGACAATGTCACCGGGTATTCAATATCAGACATTACACTTTCAAACTCGGACTCGTATTGTTTGTAATTAGAAACCCGTTCTGGATTATTTGACCAATAAACAGGATGCAGTGCAGCCAATATACACCAGAGAAAACACTTGTTATCGTTGTTCTGTATATTTAACACAGCCCTCTTGTGTTGAATGTTCGGTGGAAGAGGAACATAGCTGGATGCACGAAGAGGCGAGAATCGGTTCACGTAAACGGTTAACGTGTGAGGACTTCCACACAGAGACCATCCCGACCCTTTAGCCTCGAAATCGTCATGTTTCTTAACCAGCTCGTTGGAAACTTTATAATAGAAGTTGTCCAAATTTTCGACGTCAGCAAAATAAAGTGTCTGGTTTTTTGTACGATGATAAAAAATACTCGTTGTGCCATCAACTTTCTCGTATTCAGAAAACAGAACAACATATACTTTTATGGAATTATTTTCAAGTTTATTTTTTAGAATATTTAGTACAGATGTTTTCGTTTCATGCAAGAAACTAAGGATGTCACGGCCTGGTTCCGAAGTAAAAAAGAAATCCTGGAGTTGGTCGTTGAATGCAGATCTAATCGGTTTGCGTTCATCCGATAATTTAACTTGTTTGGTAGTGGAAGCTTCCGTTTCTGGATTATCGATTTTCCATTTCAATGTTCCTTGTTCGATCAATGGTTTGCAAATTTTGAGGTGTTTACTTAAATTTGCAATGCTGATCATCTTTCCACATCGAGCACAAAACTTAGAAGGTAACAAACGATTAATTCTCGAGCCTGTTTCGCTACATCTTGCCCTGTGCTTGCTAATATTAGTTTTAGATATTAATTTTTCGCAAGTAACACATTCAGTTTTATCATTTTTTCGATTGAAACTGGTGGTGGATGCCATTATGCTTTCTCCAAAAAATCACAGAAATCAAAAAATGTCTAGCGATACAATTTTCAGGTATGTTATTTTATATAGAATTTCTTGGAGTGATTACAAAACTCAAAAATTCAATCTACTGTAAATAAAATTTCGGGTATGTTATTTATATATAATTTCTTGTGTACGAATACAAAAACTCAAGAATTCAATCTACTGTAAATACAATTTTCAGGTATGTTATTTTATATAGAATTTCTTAAGGTGATTACAAAACTCAAAAAAAATCAATCTACTGCGAATATAATTTTCAGGTATGTTATTTTATATAGAATTTTCTCAGGGGCGAATACAAAACTCAAAAATCCAAGACAGTTCAGTTTTAACGTGTTCATATTTGAAAAAAATGCAAAAATACGCCTTGGAGATTTCAACCAATCCATTTTACTAGATTGGCGAAACTCTTAACTATTGTTATTTGGAACCTTTAACCTTTTTTTGGTGACGTAGAGTACGCGTAGAGAGGTTGGGTTTAGTGTGTCGATCGAGTCTCGGTGTCCTCTGTCCTCCCATACCAAAATAAACACGTCACAATACAGAAATAATAAGAGGCGTGTATGTGTGTATGGCAGAGAGATCACATCGTTCCAAGAGGTTTACAAAGGTCACGATATACAAACATTTGACCGGGACTTGGAAAATTACAATAAGGTGCATTCAATCTTCAAGGATGAGAAACTGCATTATTTACTCATCACGTTGTGTCAGCACAATAAATAAAAGCGCTGAACGTAGAGAGAAAATAGGAGTTTTTGAGGTTTGGTAAACCTCAATTAATAAAAATAAGTTTTTTGAGGTTTTGGTGAGCTCCAAATAATCAAAATAAGTTTTTGATGTTTTGGTGCTGTTTTCTACACTATGAAACATCGTCAGCGCAATAAATAAGGCACGAAACATGGAGAGAAAATGTGTGTGTATATGTGTGGTACATCGTTCCCGACAGAGAGGTTTACAAAGATCACGATATACAAACATTTGACCGGAACTTGGAAAATTACAATAAGGTGCATTCATCCTTCAAGGATGAGAAACTGCATTATTTACTCATCACGTTGTGTCAGCGCAATAAATAAAAGCACTAAACATGGAGAAAAAATAGGAGTTTTTGAGGTTTTGGTGAACCTCAATTAATAAAAATAAGTTTTTTGAGGTTTTGGCGAGTTCCAAATAATCAAAATAAGTTTTTGATGTTTTGGTGTTGTTTTCTACGCTGTAAAACATCGTCAGCACAATAAATAAGGCGCGGAACATAGAGAGAAAGTGAGTTTTTGAGGTTTGGCAAGCCTCACCAAGCCTCATTTTCGGGCTTAGAAACCGCCCACCTGCACTCATGCCTTACGAGAGAAATCCATTAAGGCAAGCTCACCACTTCAGCTCACCACAAGATGTTGCAGAACTCTCTAAACTGCACTACTAGTTATCTTGGAAACAGTGAGACTTAGGAAAAATCTGTTTGCGGATTCGTCATGTACGCCTATATGTAAGTAAAATATGAATAGAACCTATGCTCGGAAATCCAAAATGGCGACCGGAAGTGGGGTTATCTTTGAAACAGTAAGACTTAGGAAAAATCTGTTTGCGGATTCGTCATGTACGCCTATATGTAAGTAAAATATGAATAGAACCTATGCTCGGAAATCCAAAATGGCGACCGGAAGTGGGGTTATCTTTGAAACAGTAAGACTTAGGAAAAATCTGTTTGCGGATTCGTCACATACGCCTATATGTAAGTAAAATATGAATAGAACCTATGTTCGGAAATCCAAAATGGCGACCGGAAGTGGGGTTATCTTGGAAACAGTAAGACTTAGGAAAAATCTGTTTGGTGATTCATCAGGTACACCTATACGTGAGAAAAAGTATGAATAGAAGCTATGATCGAAAATCCAAAATGGCGACCGGAAGTGGGGTTATCTTGGAAACAGCAAGACTTAGAAAAAATCTGTTTGCAGATTCGTCATGTACGCCTATATGTAAGTAAAATATGAATAGAACCTATTCTCGGAAATCCAAAATGGCGACCGGAAGTGGGGTTATCTTGGAAGCGGTAAGACTTAGGAAAAATCTGTTTGCGGATTCGTCATGTACGCCTATATGTCAGTAAAATATGAATAGAACCTATGTTCGGAAATCCAAAATGGCGACCGGAAGTGGGATTATCTTGGAAACAGTAAGACTTAGGAAAAATCTGTTTGCGGATTCGTCACATACGCCTATATGTAAGTAAAATATGAATAGAACCTATGTTCGGAAATCCAAAATGGCGACCGGAAGTGGGGTTATCTTGGAAACAGTAAGACTTAGGAAAAATCTGTTTGGTGATTCATCAGGTACACCTATACGTGAGAAAAAGTATGAATAGAAGCTATAATCGGAAATCCAAAATGGCAACCGGAAGTGGGGTTATCTTGGAAACAGCAAGACTTAGAAAAAATCTGTTTGCGGATTCGTCATGTACGCCTATATGTAAGTAAAATATGAATAGAACCTATTCTCGGAAATCCAAAATGGCGACCGGAAGTGGGGTTATCTTGGAAACAGTAAGACTTAGGAAAAATCTGTTTGGTGATTCATCAGGTACACCTATACGTGAGAAAAAGTATGAATAGAAGCTATAATCGGAAATCCAAAATGGCAACCGGAAGTGGGGTTATCTTGGAAACAGCAAGACTTAGAAAAAATCTGTTTGCGGATTCGTCATGTACGCCTATATGTAAGTAAAATATGAATAGAACCTATTCTCGGAAATCCAAAATGGCGACCGGAAGTGGGGTTATCTTGGAAGCGGTAAGACTTAGGAAAAATCTGTTTGCGGGTTCGTCATGTACGCCTATACGTGAGAAAAAATATGGATAGAACCTATGCTCGGAAATCCAAAATAGCGACCGGAATTGGGGTTATCTTGGAAACGGTAAAACTTAGGAAAAATCTGTTTGCAGATTCATCATGTACATCTATACGTGAGAAAAAGTATGAATAGAACCTATGCTTGTGTGTGCTCGTACCAAGTATGAGTGGGGAAAAAAAAAATAGAACATTTTACAAAAACATCGCTTAACGCTAAAACATCGACAAAAATTTGTCAAAATATGTCAAAAACTGATTTTCAATTGATAAAAAAGAAGCTACAAAAACACTCGTACCAAGTATGACTTAGAAACAACCAATATACACTACTATCGATAGATGTTTCTGGAAGTATCGTTTGTCCGAATTGAAACGCCCTAATTGCAAATACTTATGTTAAACATAATATACAGGCAAGAACATTGTGGTAGGTGGTATATGGTAGCATTAACTAACTAACTCCCTAGCCTTCTTAAACCCGAAGGTTCATGGCTGCAGCAACACAGGCCTTCCATCTTTTCCTATCTTGAGCAAGTTCTATATACTCTTTTCCATCCCTACCGATTTCCCTTAGGTCCATCTCAACATTGTCCCTCCATCTTCGTCTTGGCCTTCCTACAGGTCTCTTACCATCAGGTTTCCCAACAAGAATCCTGTAAACTCCTCTTTCCTCTCCCATTCGTGCCACATGGCCTGCCCACCTAAGTCTTCTTGATTTAATTATTCTAATAATATCTGGACATGAATACAAATTATGTACTTCTAAATTATGTAACCTTCTCCACTCACCTGTCTCCTCATCCCTTTTAGTTCCAAATATTTTCCTAAGGATCTTATTTTCAAATACTCTCATTTTGTGTTCCTCTTTCAATGTAAGGGACCAAGTTTCACACCCATATAATACTACAGGCAAAATTACTGTTTTGTATATTTTAACTTTTAGTTTCTTAGATATTAAACGAGAAGACAAAAGTTTATGAAGAGAGAAGGAACATGCATTTCCTGAATTAAGCCTACTTTTTATTTCCTCTTTAATATAATTTTCATTTGTTAATATTACTCCTAAGTATTTGAATTTGGAAACTGGTTGAAACGAGTTGTTATCAATAATTAGATTTTGATTATTACCTAACACTTGGTTTCGGCCTGTAAGCATATATTTAGTTTTCTCTTTGTTAACTTCCAAACCTATCTCTTTAGCAGTTTTGAAAAATATTTTAGCATTATTCTTAATTTAGAATTTATCTCTTTTGACCGAATCATATGCTTTTTTGAAATCGATGAATAGCTGATGGACATTTTGATTATATTCCCACTATGATAGCATAGCTGTGGCAATTTTAAATAGGTAATGAATAGTAAGGATTCGTTTATTTTGTATCGTTCCAGGGGGTGAATAGTGAAAATGACAACCAATGCTGAAAAAGCGCAAACTGTGTGGTGGTACGCAGAATTGGGATCAATTACACTGGTCTACGTCCATTTTGCTGACTGGAGGCTGATGGTTGTTCTTTAGTAATTCGAGGGTGGTAAATCCAAAACCGAAATCCGTTTTTTTCTATCACGTCAGGTTTCGGAGGAAAATAGAAAATTATCTAATATTAGGGATGTATATTTAGAGTAATGAAACAACGTGGTCCGTAAAGAGGTCACAAGATGGCAGCACATGGAATATGATAGTGATTATTATTTAAATCAGTTATTCGAACATTGTTAACCTCAAACAATGGACAAATATTACTAACTTTGTAAGGAAAGCATATAGTGCATATTTTGGAATTAAATTGGGTGACCAAGATAAATCCTGGGCACCTCATAAAGTATGCAGGGCCTGTGTAGAAAAGAAGGAAAGAAATATGTTAGCGTCTGGAACAACCTTCATCTATCTGGACAGAGATAGGCATATATTAAGATATTTTCAAAGGGACGAAGAATATGTCTATTGTACAGATGTGAAGGGACTAATTGAAGCTATGGGATGTACGTATAATGCAGAAGAATGGAGGCTTTTTATTGATAGCAAGAGGAGTTTGAAGTGTGTGTTGATGCATAATGACAATAAGTTAGCATCCATACCTGTTGGCCACTCCGTACATTTGAAGGAAAGCTACGAAACAATGAAAGAACTGCTTCGAAAGAAAAAAAAGTATGCAAATGACAGTTGGCTTGTGTGTGAAGATCTCAAGGTCATTTCAATTTTACTTGGTCAACAAGCAGGTTTCACGAAATATCCATGTTTTTTGTATTTATGGGACAGTCGAGCAAGGAACGAACATAGGGTACGAAGACTGTGGCCTGACAGGAAAAGCTTTGAAGTCGGGGCAAAAAACATCCAGAACAAGCTGCTTGTTGATCCTAAGGAAGTGTTACTTCCTCTACTGCACATTAAGTTGGAATTAATGAATCAGTATGTAAAAGCTCTGGATAAGAATGGGGCTTGCTTTAAATACATTTGCTCAAAATGTCCTGCATTGACGCATGAGCAAGTAAAAGCAGGTATGTTGATGGTCCTCAGATAAGGATGCTAATGATAGATGAAGAATTCTTACAAACAATGAACCGCACAGAGAAAGATGCATGGTGTGCCTTTTCTGATGTCAATGCAAACTTTCTTGGAAACTTCAGGGTGCACAACTACGAGGTTCTAGTTGAAAATTTGTTGGTGACGTTTCAAAAGTTAGGAGTAAATATGAGTGTCAGGCTTCACTTCCTGCACAGCCGCGTAGATGTATTTCCGTCCAATCTTGGTGCCGTAAGTGAAGAACAGGGCAAACGCTTCCACCAAGGCATAAAAACCATGGAGCACCGATATCAGAGGAGATGGAATGAAAACATGATGGCCGACTATTGCTGGTGCTTGCAGCGTGACGTTCCTGAGGCCACGTACTCCAGAAAATCAAAGAAACGAAAAATTTTGCCTAAGTAGGTATGCATGTTGTGCTATTCTGTGGTGTATGTTAAGTTTAGCATAAGTACAGGCATCAGGTGCTGACTGTATGTGCTCGTGAAACAAATTGATCAATTTGCCGGAATTACCTAAACTTTTTGTCCATTAAGGACTACCTATTGAGAAAATAGAAACGTATGTTTGTTAAACAACGTGACGTGATACTCTGCATGGACATCTGACTACGTCGCATTCTCTTTACAAGTGCTGTTGGAATGTAGCCGGATATAATTTTCTGAAAATTTTGAAATGTGACTTGTCAAACAATGCAACTTAATACCTGTTATCAGCTCCGCCACCTTATGTATAGTCCTATAATTTCATTATGTGCAGATATCTATATGGAAAATTGTTAGAGTTTAGCCCAGTATTATAATATTGTGAAAATTTTCAAATGTGATTTGTGAAAAATTGTGACGCGATACACTTTTTCTGACTACATATTTGGAATCAGCGACCTCAAATTATATAGAATCAGTTAAAATATCTAAGTCAACAGAAAAAGAAATTTCATTATGTGCAGATATCTATATGAAAAATTGTTGGAGTTTAGCCCAGTATTATAATATTGTGAAAATTTTCAAATGTGATTTGTGAAAAATTGTGACGTGATACACATTTTCTGACTACATATTTGGAATCAGCGACCTCAAATTATATAGAATCAGTTAAAATATCTAAGTCAGCAGAAATCTTTTTTTCATATGTAGACCAGTGTTATTGCAAGAAATCCGTTCGTACATAAATTTTGGGAGAGCAATCTCACGTGACGTCGTACGAACGGATTTCATGAGACTTCGTACAAATGCATCTGCAATGCGCTGAACGTTTTCCTCTGATGTTGGTGATCGGCCACCACCATGCGCTCTTAGCGACAGATCCTCTCTCTAGAAACGCTGCTTTCCACGCTTTGATTCTCTTGGCATCGGGAGGGTCTCTGTGATACTCTGCACGAAACCGTCGTTGAACTGCAATAATGGATCCCAATTCTGCGTACCACAACACAGTTTGCGCTTTTTCAGCATTGGTTGTCATTTTCACTTTTCACCCCCTGGAACGATACAAAATAAATGAATCCTTACTATTCCTTACCTATTTAAAATTTCCACAGCTATGCTACCATATACCACCTACCACACTGTTCTTGCCTGTATATTATGTTTAATGTAAGTATTTGAAGTTAGGGTGTTTCAATTCGGACACCCTGTATTTTGAATGCAGATCACGGAAATAACATCTATTTTTTCCTATCACGACAGGATTTTTCACAATTTCACGATCAAAATTCTCATATTCGACAATACATCACATTTATTACACAACGCAACAAAATCAATTTATGCAAGGGAAATTTCGGTTGTTCCCAAACCAATAGGTGATTCTGGAAGTGTTTTCAATGCTAATCAGGGAAATGACATCCATTTTTTCCATCACTTCAGGATTTCCACAGCTATGCTACCATATACCACCTACCACACTGTTCTTGCCTGTATATTATGTTTAATGTAAGTATTTGAAGTTAGGGTGTTTCAATTCGGACACCCTGTATTTTGAATGCAGATCACGGAAATAACATCTATTTTTTCCTATCACGACAGGATTTTTCACAATTTCACAAACAAAATTCTCATATTGGCCATTCCATTACACCTGTTACAGAACGCAACAAGTTATACAAGGAAAATTTCGTTTGTTTACAAACCAATAGGTGATTCTGAAAGTACGTATTTTGAATTCTGATCACGTAAATGGCATCAATTTCTAACAATTTTCTAACCATCTCGTCAGGATTTTTCTGCACGTTACTAAGTTCAATCAACCCACCACATTATAACATTGAGTATTGGACATTTTGTGAAAGAAATTTTCATGAGGCATCCTACGTAATCAAAGTCCATACCATTTTCATGCCAATGTGTCATGGAAAGGTGGAAGTTGGTTAAAATTCATGCAATTCTACATTCATTTGTGTTTCAAAATTGGAGGATTTGTGCAATATTTGACTACCATCTAAACACAGCCATCTTTTGTGGAAATAATGGAACCACACTTTTTATTGAGAAATTAAGGCAGTAAATATATTGCGGTTCTCTGAAGAAGAAATAACTAGACGTGATGGGTAAAAATGGATTTAATTTTTGGAATCAGCAATTTGAAATTATTCTGAGACAATAGACATCTGCGAGACATCGAAACCCATGTCAACCAGTGTTTTTACATTGTTTTTGTTGCAGTTTATGTTTTGTCCGTGGTAGAGGAAGAAACCAATGGGTGATTCTGGAAGTATTTTGAATTCTGATCACGTAAATGGCATCAATTTCAAGCCATCACGCCAGGATTTTTCTCTAGGCCAGGATTTTTCTGCACGTCACTAAGTTCAATCAACCCACCATATTATAACATTGAGTATTGGACATTTTGTGAAAGAAATTTTCATGTGTGTGTGTTATTTCACAACACTAACTGTCTACGAATAACTCTTCTCTTCCGCGGCTTGACTTCTTCCATGCCACACGTGATGCCAGTCCACGGGCCCCGCTT
This sequence comes from Lepisma saccharinum, assembly GCF_977018435.1. Classification (NCBI taxonomy): domain Eukaryota; kingdom Metazoa; phylum Arthropoda; class Insecta; order Zygentoma; family Lepismatidae; genus Lepisma; species Lepisma saccharinum. Next base: position 16,864,589 of record NC_139241.1, on the reverse strand, counting down.
TGGAAGGAGGATGGAGTCCTCTTTTCAAAGGAGACTCAACCCTGCCGGCCGAGAAAAGGCCAGATCAGCAAATGTCTACTGTAATGCATTTCGTTGAGCACCGCATACAGGGAGATACTTGCTAACGGGACCCAACCTGCTAACCCCACTGGGTCACTTCGTAATAGCTCATACACGCAGAACCCAAAACATATATTTTGACTCCAATAACACATTAATGTGCATAAACTGCAAATGATGCACTTTTTAGTTTGTCAAATTACACAAAAATGTATAAAAGGGTATTTTATCAGACAATGTTCCGTGTGCTGCACTAAAATGCATTAATTCGGAACATCAGGCAAGATGATTTCATTGATCAACACAATTTCACTTTTACATCAGTTGACACAGTTAAATGCATTATTTTGTTATCTTAGAAATGATCTTGTCTAATCTCCGCATTTGATGCATTTTGGTGCATCACACGGAACATCATCTGATAAAAATATAATTTTATACATTTCTATATGTAATTTGACACACTAAGCAGGGGCGATTCCTCCAGGTAGAAAGTGAGGAACTTCCTACAATTCATTTATACTTGCTTCCAGTTCTCTACTTTTTTTTAGGAGTTTAATAATAATAATGCGCATTATAAAATTATGAGCGCAATGTATGTACAATTGACTATGTTAGCTACTGTCAAGAGTTGACTGGTGCCGCTCGTTCCAGCCGCAGCGCCAAAGACGATGGACACACACGCTTTGCTGCCCCGCCTGAGGAACCTCGCTGGTATCACTACAAACAGATGGGTGAGGGGTGGAAAAGGGGCAGGGGAAAGTTGATGTTTTAAAGCATCCAGCGAGGAACCATCGAGGGGTTCTTACAATCAGTGGTGCCAACCCCATGAAAATGGTACTAAATCTTGCACAGTTTGATCTTCGTTGGCCCCTAGCATCCTGCTTTTGGTATAATGGTAAAATCTAGCATAATCTGCAAACGCGAGTCCCTGGGAGATGGAAATTGAATTCAAATTAATATGTTTTCAGGAAATAGAAATAAAATTACGTCCAAATCTTATTTATACTTCACCAGCGGACTTGTTGTATTATATATATATATATATATATATATATATATATATATATAAAAGGGAGTATGCATACACAGCGACAAGCTTTTTTTACACCCATGCCACGATCCATCCTCTATCTTTTCTTTATCCTGTCAATTTTTTGTTCGTGAGATGATTGTATGGCAGGAAATCTATAGAAGGTTTGGGGTGAACAGACAGTTTTTTCAAACCGTTTCAAGTTCTGTGCTGAACTCATTTCTTTTGTTAAGCCATTCTACACATTTTTGTGGGAGAATTAACAATATCACATAACTGTAGTGAATAATAAGTAACGCAAGTTCGAAACTCGAATAGTATATGCATAATTGAACTTAAAACTGCAGTATCCGAAAAAATAATTAATAATAAATCCTAGCACAATTTTGAAGCATTTGGCATAATTTCAGAGTTTAAGTAGTACTTTTTATTATCCTCAATCCACACGACAGGGAGACGGGACAAAATCGAAATTCCTGCAAAATTTAAATATCGTCAATGCTATTTTCAAACCTTCCTCGGTTTACCATAATTTCTTCCTACACTCCAGAAAAGCCGTGAGCAAATGACACTAAGAAGTGCATCATTTTCAGTTTATGCACGTTAATGTGTTATTGGAGTCAAAATATGTGTTAATTCTGTACATATACAATTTGAAAGCATACTTTATCAATTTCTTACTATGCTTGAGGAAAAAAGCCTTTCATACTCACTTTTCAACATTTCCAAAGGACTCGAGGCAGTTTCTCACTTCCTGGCTACAGAGGTCGTTGCTTGGGTGCAGGTAGAGGTTAGGGAGAAGCCCCACAACTGCGTCAAAGTCTCTACCGTCTGTGGGGGCCTCTTTTCTTTTGAGTTGGAGAGGGACGCAAGGCTGCTTGCACCATACAGCCTTCCGTCGGAGAACCAACTGTTCTAGTGCATCCTCTTCCCTTGAAAGTAGGCTTGTTTATTTTGGTTTTCGAATTCATCCTACCTAGACCAATCCTCGAAGGTTTAATTAGAACGTTTTCACAGCGTATATTTCACCATTATGGACTTCTGAATACTACCCAAGGGAAGAGGAAACAGCTAAAGTACATATAATAATAGCCTTAGTATTATTGTAGTGAAGTATAGTGAAGTGCATTGTTGATAAACTTAAATAAAAAAAATCATTTTAAAAACTCTCAACAGATGGCACGTACCTATGCTAAAATATATTCCTTGAATTCCAGTGTCTTCACAGTAAAATTTGAATCGTCAACAATGTAATCGAAAATTTCTACCGAACTTTAAGTAAAACTATAATAGAAGTATTATTTTTTTTCACAAAACTGTAATAAAAATATAGCTTCTAAGAACTGGAGTACGAATATTTATCATTTGCATATAAGAAAACACAGGAACCGAGTGTAAATTGCACATATGCCTATACGCATATAGGCGAGGAGCTTCTCTAGCGCCCACCCCAATTTTTTGAGAGTATGGACTTTGGCAGTGCAATGCTCGTCCTTTCCGGGAAGGCTCCAGGAGTAATCACTGTGTGAACTGTTGACACTTTTGTTATGTTTGTGCTCCCACAATAATAATTGAAAAAGAAGTAGAAGATTTTGTCTTGAGTTATATAGCTCATCGGGGAGGCTTCAGGAGTTTCGCACTGCCTTCTATGGTTCACTAAAGTTCAGTGTTAAAGCTATTGAAAAGACAATGGTGGTGTAACCCGAGCTTCATACTGTCAGGATCTTCTAGGCGATTACTTTTCCCTGTATTTCCACTAAGATGGAACGATTTATTTTTGAAAGTGGACAAAACATTGTCCAAGGCCTGCATTAATATACGTATAATTCATATTGTTTTGCCAAAATTATTTTATATACTCAATACAATGATATGCTCTTACCTCCACAAATATAAGTAAATACATAGAGTGAAAATTAGCAGTACTTGGATGGAAATGTCACAAAACTGTTCCGTTCTTGCATTCATTATATTCATAATATTAATGTGTGTTTTTTGTCAGACCCTGACTAACTATAAACGTAAATTAATCATGCCCCAACGCTACTTGTACCTTTAGAAATACTCTGTAATTGCATTACGATTTAAGTTAAGTAGCTCTACTACTTTTTAAGAAGTCCGTATTACATAGACTCTGTTGGATGTCTCAAGTAAATCTTGATTTATCTTTAGCATGAATTCGACGCATGTTAACTTACTACTTCATGAAACTGAAATATTATTATGTGGCTTTGACATTTATATTTTTTAACAGACTAAATGGCGACTAACAACGTATTTCTTCCTTTTTTTTTACTAACTTTCAACTTACACTTCATTTTTGCATAATAAACGGCTATATCCAGTCAAAAGACTTTTGGGTTGAGATGATAAACACATCTGTTTATCATCTAGACCCAACTGTGCGATTCGGGATAAAATGTATTTGGTACATCGACGTGTCCTTATTTTAAACTTCTGTACTCACGTGTTGCAGAAGGACATAATTTTAATTAGAGAAACTTTTAAAAATATGGTTTTGTGTAATTTTGCTACAAAAATGAAGAATCCGTAATTGTACGCAAAAGAGACAATTAATATGGGTAATGTATTGATATACGTAGCCTGTCGGTATTCCGGTTTTTGTGCCACAAAATGTGCTTGAATAAAAATATGGCAAAAATCCGGGCTCTACTTTCGACTTATGAGTCATTGGTATAGTATGCTACGGGCTAGGAATTAATCAGATTATTGAAGCAAATTACTTGACATGTCTGGTTAATTATCCTTAGAGCTATAGTATCTAATGAAGCACTATTTTTACCTGCATATGTTTTAGATTAAATTTGTACTCATCTTTTTTCATCAACACTGAGTAAGCTCTACTTACCATAGCAACTGGAAACAATTGATTAGTGATTGTTAAACAATTCAGCATTGTATTTTCGAAACGCAGTTGCTTTTATGAATAGGTAGGAATAGAGTCCCTGGATGTATGACTTTGACCATATACGAGTACTCGCGATCCATTTTCCTTGTAGAGAACTCAGATTTACCTCCAAAATGGCGGTGTCTACCAACAGATGATTCTAGTAGATACTTCAAAAAAGAATTCATGTAAATTTAAAATTATCTTTTCCTTATCAATTATAGGTAAATTTGTGCGTTTCTATGTAATAAAAAATCTACCTCTCTTTCTCTCTCTTTGGCTGTCTTCCTATCTCTTATTCTGCTATCCTTGCCTCTCTTTCCCCTTTTCCGCTGTCTTTACCCCCCTCACCCTCTCTCTCGTTGTTTCTTTTATCTCTATCTCGTTAATCTCTCTCGTCCCCTCTTAGTCTATGGGCCAGCCAAGATGTTGGTATATTTTGGGAATACTAATTTTCCTTTATACCACAGTTACATGGTTATGAATGGATGCCAAAAAAACCATGATTGCCATCTCAAAGTGGTAGCTAATAGAAATGGCGGCCAAATCCAAGATGGCAGATGTTGACATTTGAAAAAATGACTATATCTCTGAATCCAACGGCCCGATCTCAACGATTTTTTTTTAAAATGACAGCTTAATATATGTTCTATATTTAATGTTATCTTAATTTTTCAACAGAAACAACCGTTAAGTAGTTAATCACGGATTAATAAAACAAATTCGTATCTTTTACTATTAATTTTATATTTATCATTAATTTATTAATAATCTAGGCATCTGAGAATGAAATGTTCCAAATAAACATTGTAGCGTAAACGCTTATCTTTAATTTGACATATTACACTAGATGGTTTTCACCTTAGAATTCATATAAAACAAATGAATTATGTAGTATGTACATCGAATTCTTCTAGCAGCATGTGTCCTTCCTCCTATTTAATTACACGTATTGTAAATGGTATTGACTGTTGAATAGCATATTATTGTTATATACATAGAATCACATTTAATAATAATTAATATTAGTATTATTGCTATTATTGCTAATAATAATACGTAATAATAATAATAGTTGTTTTTGTTGTTGTAGTATTAACTAGCCATTAATTTTGTTTAATTGTAACCGATGCTCATGGAAGAATGTTATTGATTGATTGAAATTAAAATTTTAGATGCATCAGCACTTAGGTTATTTCCACCCGTCATATTATATGACGCCAAGCCCCTGACAATGTGTAAACAATCACCACGCATGTCTCTAAAATCTATTTACCGAGGGTAAAAACCGAGACGGTACTGGAGCACTCGGCACATATATTCCTATGAGCAATACACAGGAGACCATACATACAACCATACAAAGGTAGCCTCCCCGATGACTTAGTGTAACGTCGTCGCCTTGTGATCAAGGGGACCCGGGTTCAATACACTGTGGAGGCACAAAGTGGTTTGGATCCCACTTTAAACTGTAGGTCCACTCTGGATTTTCCTATCTGTGAATGAAGTGTACTTAAAAAGAAAATCTCAAATGAAACAACACTACAAAGGATTGTGCTGGCCGTAAGTTTAGACGCCAGAGCCTCGTTGGTCTCCAAGACTGCAGTTGCTGAGGTGAAGTACGTGGAAATGAGGTTAACATTTGGTAGTGTTCAGAAGAACATCATAACATACGTGTATACTCGTTATTTGTTATTACAGCCGAAATGTCTGATTTCAAGAACAGACATTGTAAAAATCTGTAAAAACAGAAGACGGACCAGAGAAGTTATATTATATGTGGATGAAATGCATTCACCAAAATACATAGACAGTTTTGTACAGTGCTGCCGTGAGCAGAAATTTTGATTGAGAATAAAAATGCATGATTTATCGACTGAAAAATTTCATCGCATGTGTCGAGCAAATTTGACTAATATCATGTCCTTAAGAAGACTAGAAGCAGATACTTCATCCTCCCATTTGTTTTCTGAAAGTCGTTCTTGCTCATCAAAGCATGCCGAGAAACGCTTTAAACGGACACTCACAGCTGGACACATCGTATGTATCAAGAATTGTGTTTCGTGTGGCTAAGAACGGAAATACAAGAGAATGTGAAGATCAAGGGAAACACTCAGGTTACTGAGCTGGGAATTGATAAGATATTGCGTGTGGCTGCAATTGAGAGAAGAGTGGAAAAATCATCGCAATAAAATTAAGGCAGATCTTAGCTGCAGAAGAATGTTATCATAAATCTTATTACTTTGCATACACCAAATTCAGATCAGGTGAAAGTAATTAAGCAAGAAAATCGGCATGTAATACCTATGGTATATATTTTATCCGAGAAATTCGAGGGTTGAAACTCAAAGATACTTCCTTTCAAAACAATTAAGGACGATGATAATCAAATATAAGAGTCTGCCGAGAAAAGTTTCCGTTATAGCTTGTTCGAAAGAAATAAAAACAAGTATTATTGTATAAAATTATTTAAAATATCACTATTATATCTCAAGTGACAAAATTCTTTCTCAAAAAAAAAAAAAGTTTTCTAGTATTTCATCGCTGATGAGTCTACAGAAAGGAAAAGAGGTGAGAGAAAACGAAATGTGACTAAGGAGAGGAGAAAGAGAAAGCGAAAGGAGAAAAGGAAAGGTAGAGGAGAGAGGAAAGAGAGGATAGACGAGGAGAGGAGATGTAGTGAGGAGAATGGGAAAATATTCTAGGAGAGATGAGGAAAATGGAGCAAAGAAGAGAAAAGAGAAGGAAAACGAGGTGAGAGAAGAGGAGACGAGAAGAGAGGAGTGGAGAGTAGAGTAAGGGAGAGAAAAAAAAGAACAAGGAAAAGAAGAGGAGAAGAGTGCAGTGGAGTCGGAAATCTAAGACAGGAGAGGAGATAGGAGGAGTGCAAATGATTGGGATGGAGATAAGATGCGAGAAAAGTAGGGAAGGCGATATGAGATAAAAGCAGAGCAGAAGGAGGGGAGAGAAGAAGGAAAAAGAGAAGAGAAGAACAGAAGGGACTGAAGAGAAGAGGTAGTTGCAGAAAATATCGTCTCAGCGTCAAGAATTGATGCATTGGTCAAATTATCGACATGAAACATTCAATAACATTTTGAAATGTATTGGAGAATGTACTAGATCGGTTCGAAATGCCTTTTGGCGTAGTTCAGAGCAAGGTAAAATCTTCCATGTAAGATCTTTGATTTTACCTGCGATTATACCACTAAAAACATGAATGTAATTTTAATATTTATAAGAATTATCGTAATTTTGTCCACTTCTCGGTTAGTTGAAATGGAGATTTTGTAATTTAATATTTCCCCTCCACCATCGTTAATTCCAAACTCAATCATTCCGTTTCACACGGCGTAGATAATGAACACAATGGGATAGATCTAAAACTTACGAAAATTTTCTGCCACCGGAAGGGTTTGAACCTACGACCATCAGATTGACAGTCCTGAACGGTAAACACTACCCTACGAGCTTTCGCTCCTGAAAGCAAGTAGAAGGAGCTGACCAATGTGAAATATAGATGCAACTCTCCTCCTACATGTAATGTGCAAACAATACTTGCTTCTATAAAAGAAAACGAAGGTAGTACGACTCGGCGAAAACATTTAATGGAGAATTGCACATGATCAGAACTTTCATTCGATATTTGCGGAGGTATCCATGCATTGAACTAGAGTGGGAAAAGGGGTAAAATTAGTAAAAATTTCAATTTTGTTCTTACATAAATAAATCTGTTTCTTGCGCAAAAGTCTTCAGGCTGCACTCCTCTCTTCTCGTCTCCTCTTCTCTCACCTCGTTTTCCTTCTCTTTTGTGTTCTTTGCTCCATTTTCCTCATCTCTCCTAGAATATTTTCCCATTCTCCTCTCTACATCTCCTCTCCTCGTCTATCCTCTCTTTCCTCTCTCCTCTACCTTTCTTCTTCTCCTTTCGCTTTCTCTTTCTCCTCTCCTTAGTCACCTTTCGTGTTCTCTCACCTCTTTTCCTTTCTGTAGACTCATCAGCGATGAAATACTAGAAAACTTATTATTTTTTTTTTAGAAAGAATTTTGTCACTTGAGATATAATAGTGATATTTTAAATAATTTTATACAATAATACTTGTTTTTATTTCTTTCGCGTATTTTATAAATATCTATTGTGCATGTGGCAACCCTGAAATTGAGCCTAACTCTACAGGCAACCCACCAACGCCTTGTGTAAATTGGGTTGCCTAGTATAAAATGTCGTTGTCCTAAAACTTTTGAGAGACACTGTACCAATAATTTGGTTCCTCCAAATGTATTCCAGCCTTGACGGTACGATAGGTAATCTGACTTAGGATTTGCTACTTGTAAACTATCAGAGGACGTAAATCATATTAGAAGCACCTCTTGATATGGAAAAATGTTAGCTGAGGGGGTGTTTGTCGAGACTTGGAGTTAGCTGAGAGGGATGCTTTTATAGAATGAGGTAACTGGGGAGATGATTTGCGAAAATTTCGCTAGCTTTGGGGATACCATTCCCAAGCATCCCCCTTAACTTTGAGCACTGATTAGAAGAGCACATTTTGGCCAAGGCAGGGGGGACCCTATTCATGGAGCTGCTAAACACATAAAGGAAGATGCGAAAGGTGTAGAAAAGTCCCATCATCATCTCACGAGCTTTACATGAATTACGTAGTCGTACTTCCAGCAAGATTGCCTGGAATCTTTTAGATAGTTGCAATTTTAAATCACCTAAGCTACGAATGTAACTACACTAAAGTTTCAGAAATAGATACAGCGTTGTGTATAGAACAATTGTAATCTTGCATACACGAAACTGATATTGAAATACTTTCTTGCTTTCTCCAGATAACTGTAGGACTAACCTTTGTGGCAGAGTAGACGACATTTTTGACAATAATTATATAATTATATTGACACGATGGGAAGTGCCAGCCTCACAAAATGTTTTCTCTGTATGGTGTACATTGTCAGAGACATGAATGCTGCTTGTTTGTCACACGGAACACAATTCTTGATGTATGTATACGATGTGTCCAGATGTGAATGTCCGTTTAAAGCATTTCTCGGCATGCTTTGATGAGCAAGAACGACTTTCAGAAAACAAATGGGAGGATGAAGTATCTGCTTCTAGTCTTCTTAAGGACATGATATTACTCAAATTGGCTGGACACATGCGATGAAATTTTTCAGTCGATATATCATACATTTTTATTCTCAGTCAAAATTTCTGCTCACGGCAGCACTGTACAAAACTGTCTATGTATTTTGGTGAATGCATTTCATCCACATATAATATAACTTCTCTGGTCCGTCTTCTGTTTTTACAGATTTTTACAATGTCTGTTCTTGAAATCAGACATTTCGGCTGTAATAACAAATAACGAGTATACACGTATGTTATGATGTTCTTCTGAACACTCCCAAATGTTAACCTCATTTCCACGTACTTCACCTCAGCAACTGCAGTCTTGGAGACCAACGAGGCTCTGGCGTCTAAACTTACGGCCAGCACAATCCTTTGTAGTGTTGTTTCATTTGAGATTTTCTTTTTAAGTACACTTCATTCACAGATAGGAAAATCCAGAGTGGACCTACAGTTTAAAGTGGGATCCAAACCACTTTGTGCCTCCACAGTGTATTGAACCCGGGTCCCCTTGATCACAAGGCGACGACGTTACACTAAGTCATCGGGGAGGCTACCTTTGTATGGTTGTATGTATGGTCTCCTGTGTATTGCTCATAGGAATATATGTGCCGAGTGCTCCAGTACCGTCTCGGTTTTTACCCTCGGTAAATAGATTTTAGAGACATGCGTGGTGATTTTTTACACATTGTCAGGGGCTTGACGTCATATAATATGACGGGTGGAAATAACCTAAGTGCTGATGCATCTAAAATTTTAATTTCAATCAATCAATAACATTCTTCCATGAGCATCGGTTACAATTAAACAAAATTAATGGCTAGTTAATACTACAACAACAAAAACAACTATTATTATTATTACGTATTATTATTAGCAATAATATCAATAATACTAATATTAATTATTATTAAATGTGATTCTATGTATATAACAATAATATGCTATTCAACAGTCAATACCATTTACAATACGTGTAATTAAATAGGAGGAAGGACACATGCTGCTAGAAGAATTCGATGTACATACTACATAATTCATTTGTTTTATATGAATTCTAAGGTGAAAACCATCTAGTGTAATATGTCAATTTAAAGATAAGCGTTTACGCTACAATGTTTATTTGGAACATTTCATTCTCAGATGCCTAGATTATTAATAAATTAATGATAAAAATAAAATTAATAGTAAAAGATACGAATTTGTTTTATTAATCCGTGATTAACTACTTAACGGTTGTTTCTGTTGGAAAACAAAGATAACATTAAATATAGAACATATATTAAGCTGTCATTTTTTAAAAAATCGTTGAAATCGGTCGTTGGATTCAGAGATATAGTCATTTTTCCAAATGTCAACATCCGCCATCTTGGATTTGGCCGCCATTTCTATTAGCTATCACTTTGAGATGGCAATCATGGTTCTTTGGCATCCATAACTGTGATATAAAGGAAAATTAGTACCCTCAAATTATACCGAATTCTTGATTTTGGCCACTTGCCCCATAGGCTATCTGTTTCTCACTCTTACCTTGTTTTCTCTCTGGCTCTCTTTATCTCTCTCTCTCTCCCCCCTTGTATATTTTACCCTTTTATCTCCGTTTGTGTCTCTCAATATCTCTCGCTGTGTATTGTTTATCTATTTGTGTTTTATTATATTAAGGATTGAAACCGTTCAAGAGGGTTCAAACATAAAAGCAGTTTTTTTGTACACCTTTTAATTTACTGTATCTCCAAGTTAGTATAAGAAGGTTTGTTTTGATGTACTGTGCTGTACTTATGTTAATACTGATAATTTTTCATAGATATTATTTTTTCTAGGTTCACTAAAACAGAAGTTGATGGTACACTTTAAACGAAAATTTGTAATGTAGGTCCTATTTGTTTCGGGACTAAAGATTTATTTCACTGTAGCCCGGGTGTTACTACATCCAGAGTAGATTGTATTTCATTGATCTATTTAAAATGCAATATCCTTAGTTACGAATATAGTAACTGAGGATAGAGAATAGTTCCAAGTCTGAGGACATCAAAAAGTTATTCTTCAAGTAATTGAACAGTCAATTCAAAGTTAATGCACGTTTCATGCATCAATTGACACAGTCATTTTTGTTTGAAATGATAGTGTCTTATCTTGTCAATTAATGCATTTTTTGTGCATCACACCGTCACACGAAATAGCAACTGACAAAAGGATTTCATCTTAATTGCGAACACTTTCTGCTTGAAAATTAATAACACCATATTGGGTTTGCGTCGAGAAGCTGTGTCCTAATTGCGAACATATTTGTCTTATTTCGTCTCACACTTCCGGAGTCTTTTTAACGAAGTTTTTAATTCTTTAAAACTATTTTAATTCCACTAGCACTTGAGACTGGTCAGTGTCATCACCGATGTAATAATAATGAATTCTTAACAGAAGAGAGCTTCGTCAATTACTAACTTTACCTAAATTTCAAAACATATTACGCTGTTCTTAAAGATTTTACAATATCACCAATCTCATACGTGTTAGTGCTTCTCTCGCCATCTTTTCCTAAAAAATAAATAATAATAATAATAATAATAATAATAATCTGCTTTACACCTTCCAGGTTTTATGAGGTCTTCCACTCTTGGATGGGACCTGTAGTTCACCGTTGATTTTGTGGTTCCATCCTTTCATTGTATTATTTGTCCAGTGCCTCCTGTTGAAGCAGTTCCACATCTCTTTTGGCACTAAGGGGTTTTCGAGACATTAACACACAAATGAAACTCACTAGCCGTATCTGTTTTTTAAAACAGTTTTTTCAGTTCCATGAGTAGTATAAAAGTATATAATATAAACCCGAGAAATGATGAACCCCCCTCAGGCAGATTTGGCTACACTTAAAACTTGCTCAACATGCCCATATGAGCTTTTTGCTCAAGGGTGGTACTCCGTCTAATCCAAGATTTTTGTAAAAATGCCCTCGGGAAGTTCCTGTGAAATGGTGAGCCCCCTCAGATTGATTTGTCCACACTTACAAAAGGTACTTATGTCAGATTGTTGTCCATAAGCTTGTTAAAAATATGCCCCTCTTGATATTTTTTTTGCCCACACCTAAAACTAAGCCAAGATGCTCATAAAACCCACACCCACCCATATTTACTTCCGGTCCACTTCCGGTTTAAGTTCAATTGGGCACCAGGTTCAATTTGTTTATCTAATATTAAAACAATGCAATATGCAGAGGCCTTCTAGAATTGCTCTGTGACTCTCTCATTTCTTACATCATAAATATATGATTTTTCACCTATAAGAATAACACTACATATAGTGTCATCAGGGAGTGTATTGTGGAATTCACAGATAATTTTAATGTTTGTCCTGTCATTAACCACAACTTGTTTCCTTTTTGAAGTGTTGATGACAAACATGGGTCTCTGTGCTTTGAATTCATCTGGTGTGTAATACATGTCAGTATTGCCAGTAGTGACCCTTTTGTATGCTGTAAATGCTTCATATAATTTAAGGAAATCATCCTTGGACATGTCTAAATTATAATTTTCTCTAGGAAAAACCTAATTTCTGCCATTTTTAAGATATATGTTCTTGATGTTGCAGTTATCAAATTTACTTGAATTTTTTTTCTGATTATTGTGTCTTCCAGTCTGAAACAGTACCACCACAAAATCCGGCATGTCATATTGTATACTGGAGAATGAATTTGTAGCATCAAACTCATAATAGGTACCAGTGGCAGGCTTCTGTACACATTGATATGTATAAAATTGTAAAGGTACTTGTGGATTTTTTATTATATCTGCTTTGTATTTAAGAGCATAACTGGCTTCATATTCAACAACCGGGATTCTTAGCTCCATAGTCTGAATAAGGCACTTGCCCTCATCAGGTTGGGTATTAGGCAGAGCTTTCCCTGTAGAGTTTAATGTACTGTACCTCATCAAAGCATTATTATCATTTGCAGCTCTTCTAAATGTGATTCTTAAACCACCCTTCCACATAATATCTTTGTAATCTGAGAAGAATCCTGGCAACAGGCGCATGGGGAACAGCACTGTGTGGCTTTTAGATATAATTTTATCACCAGCCTCAAATCCACCTATTTTGTAGTAAGAAGCCTCGGTTTTGGATAATTTTATTGTGGCCAAAGCTGTGGAGGTAATGCCGGGGTAATCCACTCTGTTTATAACAACACCATGCTTTCTGATCTCAATTTCAGAGAACAGATGTGGCACAAAATTGTCTACCAATCTTATATTTGAATTTGCCGGATAATCTGTACCATCGAGCTTTACAACATCAAATTTGATGTATAGATCTGCTCTGTGGGGGTGTATAAAGCCATCTCCTACATCAAGATCAACCTCAATCTCTGTGCTGGGTTGATTTAAATTTGCAAAGGTCTTCCTGTTTGGGGGGAATGATTGTAGCTCATAACTCTCAATATTTTCCATTTTTTTGTATGTATTTTTATTTAAATATTAATTTCTATGATAGCAGTTGTTGTGGCTCCAGCAAAATCAACTAATTCTTCTTTTTCATTAGTGACCATCAACTCAATGTAATCTATTCTATTATGGCACACAGGAAAATATAATGTTGGTGATGGAGTGTAGATGATGGGCTCCATAAATTCAGAGTTAGGTTTGAATGTTGCAATGATGCCAGTTTGTTTGTGAGTGCCTATGCCATTTGATTTGGTGATCATACCCTCGGCCACATTACAGTGAATATTTAGAGTCTCTATGGCTAAGAATTTAGGTATATTAATAACAGTGTGTTTGATGGCTGGTTCAAGTTTTGTGTTGTTCTCAAAGCCTAACAGCTCTCCTATAGTACCCAGATCCACTGTTTCTGTAGCAGATACAATCTCTACTCTGTGAGTGACAGAATTTTGAGTTAAAACTATACCTCTGGGTAACTGACCATTTAGAGTAGATAGATTATATTGCCCTGGAGTAATGACAATTTTTTGATCACCAACAGCAATTGTGTTGTTGTGGTGTGTAATATTAGGGATCAAGTACATGCCATAAAATGCTCTGAGAGCTATTGTTTTGGGATACACTATATCATCATGTAATCTAAGTTTCAATATTGAATTTTGGCTGGTGAGATGGAATACCCCCATGATGTTTCAGATACCACAGGGCTTTTTGAAAATTTTCAATTGATGGTTTATTTATTTGAGACATATATCTAAGAACAGATAAACACAGATGTCCACAATTAACATCTTTGAAATTTTCAACACGGGCATTATTGTAATAAAGATTAGTTGATTTTAGATATTTTACTAAATTTTCAGGTGGAACACCTCCAAATGAATCAAACACAAATGCCTCATGTTTTAAATATTTAAGATAACAGATCCAGTGAGTGCCCTGATTTTTGTACTTATCCAAATTAACTATGCCACACTCTTTGTTGAGTGGTTGTTCTGGTAAAGAATCAGACATGTACACACCTCTAAAATTTTTGATGCCCAGTGGCTTGATTAAAGCTTCAATATCTTGGTTTGTAAGCGACTCTTGTTTTTTTAAAACTTATTCATGGCTCTCTTAACACCTTTGCCTTGTTTCTCCATGGCCAGGTTATGGCGCTTTAATTAATCTAATTCTGCCTTATTCTTTTTGGTATCTATTACTGTTTTTGCTATGGCAGCTGATCCCCCAGCCAAGCTCCCAACAGCCCCCAAAGCTGCTAAGATGGCCGGGATAGTAAATATAAATCCACCCACATGTGATTTTTTTCTAGATTGCTGTAATTTTTTTAATTGGGGAGTACTAAGTAATAATTTCATACCATGGCCCTTGGCAAGACAAGAGCTTTTTTTCTTGCGCTGCTTTTTGGTTAAAAGACTATCAATAATTTTAAGAGATTTAAGGCCTGCATAAGGTATTGAATATACCGGTACAGTTTCTGTCATGTGGGGCTGTGTAAATTTTGTGCCATTTGGCTTCTTATATTGTGTAAACAATTTGAGGGACAGCTTATAAGAGCCATTTTGTGCATTTAGAATTGCCTGCACATCAGGATTTATACTGTTCAAAAAATTCTTAATGTCACATCTTGGCTCTGATACAAACCGGTGATCCCTAAGTTGGCCATTAAAACTGCTATGGATGGGTTCATAGCGTGGCTGCTTTGCTGCTCTAGCGCCCGACCCTGTGGCCGAGTGGTTAGCACATCGCGCTGCGACGCCAAGGGTCCCGGGTTCGAATCCCGGTCGGGCTTGGTTGTTTGTGAATGTCCATTCATCAATTTCATCATTTCATCATTCATCACCATCTTCGCAAATTAGCAAAGAGGCACAAAACGCGAAGTAAAATAAACTAAATCAATCAATCAATCAATTGCTGCTCTAGCATTAACAGGTGCTTCATGCTTCCTTTTCAGACCAGATGTAGATGGTTGAGGGGGCAATATTGATGACTGTGCAGAGCAAGTACCTTTATGTTTATATGTGAAGTATTCCATGCTATATTTTCTATGGCATTTGGGGCATGTTGTTGTAGGGGTTCTGCATTTGTCTGGATTACAATTCCTTTGATGCCTAGCCCAATTGGGGCTGGTTATATTCTTATTGCATTGATTACAATATTTTTGATTTGGCATTTTTGTTGTTTATTATATAAAATTTCTTGGGGTTCAAATCAAAACTCTATGCTTAATAAAAAATATCAGTTGGGTTCAGCAATGTGCTTTGTATACTTAGTGTGTGTGTGTGTGTGTGTGTGTGTGTATGTGTGTTAATATTTTTGGCTTTGGTATTTATATAAAATTTCTTGGGGTTCAAATCAAAACTCTATACTTAATAAACCTATGACAGGTTGTATAAAGCTGATAGCCTACATGCACAAAGATAGAATAAGTATTGATCCACTGAAGCACTGACCTTTCACAATTGCATGTCTGCACAGGCATGTCGTGATGTGCATGGAAAGGCATTGACCTAATACCATGTGTCATGTATTGATCTTGTATAACAAACTAGGGCAAATATAAACCCTTTGTTCAATATATTAGAAAATTCTATATATTGAATGAAACAAACCTATAATTCAATTTATACAAATCTGCTATATTTTTGTGTTTTTTTTAAAAAAAATTAGAGGAGCACTGCAACAACACATCTGTACTCCTCAGCCACTCTCACAATACTAACTGATATGTAATACAAAAAGCTCTTGCATCATAATTTGTTGCACAACATAATGCAAAAGCTCTTGCATCATAATTTGTTGCACAATGCAAAAACTCTTGCATCATAATTTGTTGCATAATACAAAAGCTCTTGCATCATAATTTGTTGCATAACATGATGCAGGAGCTTAGTTTTAGGTGTGGGCAAAAAAAATATCAAGAGGGGCATATTTTTAACAAGCTTATGGACAACAATCTGACAGAAGTGCCTTTTGTAAGTGTGGACAAATCAATCTGAGGGGGCTCATCATTTCACAGGAACTTCCCGAGGGCATTTTTACAAAAATCTTGGATTAGACGGAGTACCACACTTGAGCAAAAAGCTCATATGGGCATGTTGAGCAAGTTTTAAGTGTAGCCAAATCTGCCTGAGGGGGGTTCATCATTTCTCGTCCCAGCTATAGCATCAATTATACTACTTCCATGTATATTCACAATTAGGGCATGGAATTATATCTCACTTTTATGTATTCGCAATTAAGACACAACCGATACCCTTTTGTCCACTTCTGTGTATTTTGATGCACAAAAGGTACATCATTAGCAGTTTATGCACTTGAGTGTGTTACTGGAGTCAACAGTTTTGTGTCAGTTAACACATTTTGCGTTCCGTGTGTACGTACACGTCCCCTTTTTTGTCGAGTATCTGGGAGCATTTCTCCCATTTTTAATCGATTTCTGAGTGAATAGTTCTCTCCCATTTTTTAGCCCGTATTCGGTTTTTCCATGGGTTTTGTCTCCAAGGGCTCTTCTCTAACACACACCTCCACCTGCCATGGCCATCTGACTATCCAGTAAAACCACCCTCGTGGCGATTGTATCTAGAGTTCGCAGTCCCAGCACGAAATGCAACATCAACGTTCCCAATATTTTTACCAACAGTGCACAGGACAGACACGCAAAGGTTACATGTGTCCAACCTCCGAGAAATCGCAGAACGAATAAGAATGACCACAACTTCACTCTGAAATCGATTTCAACGTAAACGGTAACATAACCGTGTTCCTGAGTTGCATCACTGTTAGTTGAGACGGCAGTAATGGTTGCATTTTCCTGCAGCAGATCCAACTCGCAGTCACCTAAAACTACGAAATTTCCTCTTTTATTTAGTGCATGCCAAGTTATTGCACAACTGATTGGTACGGGACGGTGCTAATTTGAAATCGGAAAAGTCATCTTGTGTATGTGTGCATATTATATAATTTTATCGGAATATCCTATTCGCAGGCACGTATCTAGAACTATATTTCGGCGGTGAGTCCGAACCAAGTGTCTCATAATAATGTTTAAATTAAAATAATTATATTTAATATTAATATAATATATTTATATTATATTTAATAATATTTAATAATTAAGATATGAATGAATTTCAATACGGTCCAGGAACTTTTTTTTCCCGAATCAGTTTAAATAGTGTCCAAGTTCTGTATTGAAATGAAACAATACGTAACTTGGATCGAACACGGACCTAACGATAAACAATTATCCACTTGTGAGCATGAAAGACTAATCCAGGTGCTGGCTGTCTCGAGAATCTAAGGTAAAAGTAGAAATGGGCGAAACGCAAACGATCTAGTCACGTTATCCTCTCTCCATGTAGCCCCATCTCGCGCGCGTTCCTTCACTTGGTAAAACACTGCCCTGTTGTGATATCTGCTGGGAACACACCAGTCTCACATTACCTCATCGACAGCTCCTGTTGGCTGCGGTTCCTGGATCGGATGCCGGAGCAACACGTGACGGGTTTGTTTGAACTCAATGTGACGCCACACTAATATAGTCCATTGCGTTATGTATGTACAGTAACTCTTCGACAAGGGAGTTTTTGAACCTGGCTCACGGGAAATTTATTCCCTGCGCTACGTGTTCTACAACCGTAGTGTGACATTCTAATGTAAAACGTACTCACGGATATTTTTAGAAGGCAACTTTTAATCGGTCAACCCTAGTTAAAGAATTGTAAATAAATTCAATCCCGGACTAGAAGAGAAAATCAACAAACCTAAATGTTTTCTAGACAGTGTATAACCTTTTCATATTTAAAGTATTTCAATTCGGTCCAGGAACATTTTTTCCGGAAGAATTTAAATTCGGTCCAGGAACCTTTTCTGCCGCATCAATTTAAATACGGTCCAGGAACCTTTTTTCAATGTAACAATACGCAACTTGGACCGAATTTAAATTGTGCGAGAAAAAAGGTTTCGGTCCTGCAGCGGAACCCAATAGAACCCATAGAATTTATGAATTCGTGGACCTTTAACAACCCTAGGTATAAGGATAGTGAGATAACAGTACGTATTCATTATCTAGCTTACGTATATCTAAGGTCAGCAAAAATTGTAAAAAAAAAAAAAAACTGCCCTGGCAAATAAATTAATGTAAAACGGATAAAGAATTCAATATTTATTAAATATCAAAAAATGATGTTAGATCCAGTTGAAAAGTAAAGTCCCTGGTAATATTTTATGCATAATGTTATAAGTAGTACTTGCATAACTCATCTTTGGTACTGTCATTCAGTCGTATGATCCCAATATAATCCTTGCCTTCCAATTAATTCGGCGGAAATAAATAACCCTCGATTAAACCACAAGTACATTTTTATTATTTAATGTTAATTATTTTATTATTTCATTATTTTCATTACCTATTTAATTTTAGTATTTAGTAACTCTTTCGGGGGTCCAGAACCCCTGGACCCCCCCCAAATACGTCCTTGCCTATACGTTAACCGAATATTGGGACACCCAAATATTCAGACTGTACAGAGTGATGCCAGTTAATTTGGTAACATAATTTTTAGCCATCCCAGTACACATAATACAGAGAGAGAGTTTAACTGGGATTCCAAACAGGCTTATAATGAATTGCACAAGATATCAACGTCACTTCACGAAAACGTGTCGGAAGAGTGTCGAAAATTTTAATGGTAATAATGGTGAATTGACAGCTTCTTGGATAGATATCGTAATTTCATGTAAGTTTTATAGGGAACATGTTTCCTATGTGGGTGACAAGTTTTGAATGAGAACAAAAAAAACTGCGTTATGATTTCAATTTAGAGCCTGCACGATTAGTCATTTGTGATCTTTTTTATTCGAGAAAGTACAGCTGGGTGATAGCAGCCCTTTTGACCTCTGGCATTCAATTACAAATTAGCTGTATCTTCATATGAAGAATAGGACGTACTGCAACTTCTGTGGCTATCATTATCCAGTAATGTCAGCTACTCGGTAGATCTCCATCGTGAACGTATGAACCAATATTCTTACATAGCCCATTTGTTATTGCCCATTGTTTGTTATTTGATTCTGTGTTTTGGTTATTTAGCGTCGCTTTTCTGCCACGCTTCGCGACGATGAGAATAGGTGATGTGACCAAGCGACCCATGACCCATGACCAAGCGACTCGAGCCCAACAACTTCGAATGTCGGAAACTTAACGCACTCGGCCAACAAGCCAACTTCGAAAAAAATGTTTTAATCGTAATACTTTTACTAATTATATGTAGAATGCATTTCGACAATTTTACTCCAGGTCATTTTAAGAATCAACAACTTAGTTATGATGTTGCAGAAATGCAATCGCCCTCAAAAACTGTCCACCATTATTTTCAAGCAATCTTTAAAGTAGTAGTCACATCGCGCTACAACGTCAGGGGTTCCGCGTTCGAATCGCAGCCTCGGCACGGGTGTTCTTTGCGAGTGTCCTTTAATCAATTTTGTCATATCATAATGTTCGCGATTAGGCAAAAGTGGAAGAAATAATAAAAGTAAAGTGCTCCCCTGTGCTTAGCACCACGCCATGTAGGCGTATAGGGGGTGTGGGGGTAACGCCCCACACTTTCTAGATCCGGTGGTGAGTGGGAGTGATGTGATCAGTATCACGCCCCTGACCGCCTTTACCCCCCAGGGTTTCCCCCAGGTACCCATGTTATTCGACGCTCGGTGGGCTGACCGCCTTTACCCCCCAGGGTTTCCCCCAGGTACCCATGTTATTCGACGCTGGGTGCGCGCCGGGGCGCTTCCAACGTTAGAAAAGTTCCCGGATTTGAACCGGCCGGGGATCGAACCCGGGACTTTTAGTGGAAGAAATTCACATCATAATATTCGCGATTAGCCAAGAGCGAAATAAAAGCGAAGTATAACGATTCTAGTGCAAGATTCTACTTCTTTTTATACAATGCTGTCATATTTGTTTCAATTCTTGAACCTCTTATTGTTTAACAAGAATAATGAATGGACTTCCTTGTACAATTGGGGTTGATGTAGCGTTACCAGATCGTTATAAGGGAAATGTAGGACATGCTGTCCTAAAGTGTAGGACATTAAGTCAAAATGTAGGTAGGACACAAAACATTCTCAATAAATAATAGCTTATTTATATAGAACACATTAGAAAGTAATTGAAAAATGAGACTTTTTAGTTTTTAAAAATGAATTCTTAATTAATTTTTTAATGCAAAATTTCAAATCTTGCAATCATATAATACTAAACAATGCACCTCTTACTACATGATTTAAGTGGTACTTCTCAGAGGAGCCAATTTTTCTCAAAACTTCAGGTTTAGTTAAAATATATTTATGTTAGAGTGGACAGTCAAACTCTTTGAAATTTTAGGAGGGTCCAGTATCAAACATTTTACAGATCTTATGAAAAAATAATCTCTCTCGTGAGTGTGTTGTGCTGATGTAGTGCTCTAGTACTCTGTCAGCATTTGCATTATGACCTGTACGTAATGGCAAACAAATATTCAGCAATTACCGTAATTTGAAATGGTTCCAGAAGTTTCATCTTGGGTAGTGTTTAGTTCAATAACAGGGTGTCTACCAAAGTAACACATCCAGAATTCTTGACTTTTTCTAGACCTTTCTTCCGTTTTTCTTAACGTTTATTCATTCGACCCCTACTTAGGTAGTTGGAAATTGGCAAAAAGAAAATAAATATTTATTTAATGAAAACCCCTACCAAAGGGCCAGTTAAGATGAAAACTGACGCTGTATTTAAGAAGAGAATTAGACCTGCTTTATCTATTAATTCATCCTGAACTGTTTTTGGCAGACAAGCAGGGATTTGGCGTCTGGACTCGCAGCCAGTATAATCTTATGTGCGGCTTGTGTCGGTTGTCCCTATATGTTTGTGACTGTCCCTGCATCCATCTTATCTTATCACCATTCAGCCTCATCTTCGCGATTTGCCAAAGGGACAGAAAAAAGTGAAGTAAAATAAACTAAATCAACCAATCAGTCATTGTGATAGCAAAAATTCTTGACCACAAGAATAATGATTTGCCTTTTTATTGACTTCTTGACCTACTTGTTGATTTCTTTACTTTTTCTTGACTTCCATGACTTTCTTGACTGGCAGACACCCTGATGCTATGCTTTACAATAAAAATAGTGAACAAGAATGGGAAACACCTTGTTCCATCAGTATAAACACCAAGGCAAGAAATTCCGCTCAGGCATTGAACAGTGACATCATCAGAAAGTGGTCCCAAAACTTTGTTCATTAGTTGCTTCCGTTTTCCCGTTTGTTTTCTAGCAGGACAAACTTTTTCCTTTTTGGGCAATGACTGAATCAAAATAAATTTCACTATTGAGTTTGGAAGCGCAGTCCATAGACTTGTAACTTGCATGATTTTCTTTTGTTACGTACTTTCCTAATTAATATTCTGTGACGCTCAAAATGTAGGACATTTCAAATTCCTCACGGACGCCGGACATAAGGCTAAAATGTAGATGTCCGGGAAAAACCGGACGTCTGGTAACCCTAGGTTGATGCAGTATACAGTATCTTTGAGACTAGCTGTACCCTACATCGCCGCGTGACATGAGCTTCTGCTTGTTTCCGCGAAGTATCATCGCGTGACAGGTTTTCCCCTCAATGGCCTTGAGTGTCGACTCAGATAACATGCCTCTATACGCAACTCGACAGTTTTAACTTATTCACCCCCTCCCTCAAATTTAATTTGCATACTGTTCTTTTGGAGATCACATCGCTCTTCTTCATTAGTGTTCAAGCTCTTGTAGTTTCTAACCCTCACGAAAAGTACTTTTTCTCAATGATTTTTTTTTTTTTACTCCCTATTTAACCTCTTCCGTTATTTCCCCCCCCCCCATGCTTTCGTAGTTATGGAAAGCGAGTCGTGGCATCTTTAGGCACTCCATCCTACGTCTGCCAATATGGCGTTCCCCGTCTATTCCTCCTTCAGAGTATTGTCATTATTCCTTCCTTATTTGGGAATATAAGCTACGATTCTGCATCATTTTAATCTGTCGTTCTCTTCAGGTTAATTAATTCGTCGTCGCCTTGTAATGAAGGGGTCCCGGGTTCAACACGCGGTGGAGTCACATGGTGGTTCGGATCCCACTTTAAACTGTAGGTCTAGTCCCGATTAGCCTTACTGTGCATAAAGTGGACTTAGAACACCAAATCGATGAATCGATCAATCTTCAGGTTAATTGCGTCATTCAAAACATCAATTGTTACTCTGTTTATCCTTTTTACAGGAGCGGCGCCAGTGGTGCGAGGGGGTGCTTGCACGTACCTTAATTTTCTTCCGTACCCCTTTTTTAAGTCTATTTTCAATCGAAAACGCTATTGACTTGTGCAGTGTCATATGTTTTTATAACTACACCTACATCGGATTTTAGGTTAAAAGCTTAATTTGTTGATGAACCTAAAAACATACTTTTTAGCCTAAAATCCAAGGTCGTGTTATAACTATTTTTATTAGCACAATGTTTTTCTTTATGTTATAATATGAAAAATGTATTCCTTACAAACTGAAAGATACCATTGCCTTATTCCCACTGTATAAAATTATTAGGTACATCAACAGACAATAAAATTACATACGGAAAGTCTCGAAATCAACTTATTTATTCCTACTGTACCCTTTTAAACCACTGCACGTAAAATTAGTTAAAGTAAAAAGGCCCATGATATTCTAAAGACAGTTGCATTTACTTTCTAATTTAGTTGTGGAGATTATGTTTTTGAGCCTAATGGCTAATGTGCGAGAAAGAAAGTCCAGTTTTCACACCTCAGATCATTAGATAGTGCTTGTTTTTTATTCTTCAAATACACATTATCGTGTATTTGAATTACGTAAGGCTGTTTCTTTTTGATAAGGATGTTAGAAAAATGGAACAGTTGGGTGATGAAAAATGAATGGACCCAATCTGCCACGTTTTCATAATTTACTTGGTGTAGTTTCATCAGCTGACGGCGAGTTGGGCGTTTTTTTTAATCACTAGGTATATTGTTAGCAAACTACAGTTTAGCTTATCACCAATTGCCAAACTACAAATTACACCACGCTGATAATTTCATATTGTCTTTTGATCATTTTGGGGGGGAAAAAGTACACTTGCACTTGCGCTATTCATTATTTACAGAAGCTAACGAGGGTAAAATACGAGGGGCGATCAGGTTGCTCCGACCCTAACATAGAAGGAATGACGTTATGATTGATTTTTTATTTTGCTATTGTTTAGTGATCCTTTATGTGCTTTCATTCTGAATTGTAAGTCTGAGTAGCGTACAGTTTTCTTTTTACAGGGGTTTAACTGAGTGAAGTTGTGTCAATGTGCCAGAATGGAGAAAACTGAGGTGAGAGCGGTGATCAAATATTTTGTGAAGAAGAAGTGGACGGTATCCAAAATTCATGAGGACTTGATGGATACACTAGGGGACAGTACTCCTTCATACAGTATGGTGAAGAGATGGTGTTGTGAGTTTAATTGTGGGAGAGAGTCGTGTGAGGATGAATATGCAGGTGGAGCACCAAAAACTGTCATGACGACAGAAAACATTAACAAAGTCCACGATATCGTGCTGAAGGATCGTCGAGTCACTATCCGTCATGTTGCTGAGATGTGTGGCCTGTCATATGGCACTGTGCAAGACATAATAACCCAGAAATTGCAAATGAAAAAAATTGCTGCAAGATGGGTCCCTCGAAACCTCACCCCACATCAGAAGCTCACCCGAGTGCTCATCAGTCAAGAACTTCTTGACAACTTTCGTGCTGATATAGACGATTTCCTTCCCCGATTTGTAACTATGGATGAAACATGGGTCTATCACTTCGACCCAGAAACAAAATCACAAAGCATGGAGTGGAAACACCCACATTCTCCACCAAGAAGAAGTTCAAGGTGCAAACGTCAGCAAAAAAGGTGATGGCCTCAATTTTCTGGGACTGCAAGGGTGTCCTTCTTGTGGACTATCTAGAAATAGGCCAAACCATCACTGACACATACTACAGTGACCTAATCAAGAAATTACGTGATTCCATCAAGAAAAAGAGGCGTGGGATGTTGACCCGTGGTGTGCTCCTTCACCAGGACAATGCACCTGTCCACACCTCACGCATTGCGAGGGCCGCTATCGCAGATGCATCGTTCCAATTGTTGCCCCACGCACCCTATTCCCTAGATTTGGCCCCCAGTGATTTCCATTTGTTCAAACATTTGAAGAGTGACATTTGTGGGCAAAAATTTTCTGATGATTCTGAGGTGATAAGGGCTGTGGACTCATGGTTGGAGGACCAGTCGGAAGAATTTTTTTTGCAAGGTGTTGGAGCACCGATGGGAAAAGTGCTTTGGAGTTGCAGGGGAGTATGTTGAAAAATAATAAAAAAATTGAAACCCTATTGCCGCTCTTTCTATGTTAGGGTCAGACCAACCTGATCGCCCCTCGTATTTTAAATTATCTCAATGGAAGAGTACGGCCTCTGAATCAGGGTGAGAAATCCTTGGGGAGGATCTTGTCTTGAAAAAATCCATATTCGAAAAATTTACAAGCCGCACCGAAGTGTAAAACCGCATTTGTTTTTGCATTTCTGGAATAGAAGCTTCCAATTTCAAGAAATTTCGCACTCATAGCGCAGAAAGGATAGATTAGATATTAAGCAGAAAGCATCCAGAATAGCCATTCTTTAAACACTATGAATTTGGCATTTCTCAACTGTTCGGTTTCGCGAAATGGGAAATCGTTTACCGAAATCAGCCAGCCTCCGTGGCGGAGTGGTTAGCACATCGGGCTCCGACGCCAGGGGTCCTGGGTTCGAATCCCGGCATGGGTGTTTGTGAGTGTCCATTCATCAATTTCATGATATCATCATTCATCTCCATCTTCGCAATTAGCCAAAAGTGGCAGAAAAGCGCAGTAAAATAAAATAAATCAATCAATCAATTTGCCAAAATCAGGATTGGAATGAAATAAACTAAATCAATCAATCAATTTGCCAAAATCAGGATTGGGATGACATTTTTTTTGTCACCAGTAACGACTTTTCGGGATTTCGCACACCCGTAGCAATCACTGCAGAGCCTACTGTTGTTTGTCTTCTTCCAATTGTCACTCCTGGAAGCTTGAAACCAAAAGTTTCAGCGTCCTAGATCTCGAGGAAATTAATGAAGGGCTATCTGTGAAATATTATTTAGCCCTGATGGCATTTTATATTCTACTGTCACACACCCCTATATTGCACTGTTAGCTCCCTTTAGCAATATGTTGTGGGCTTACGAACCGGAAGTTGTGCTATAACTATGGCGCCTGTGCAGACGCTTCCTTCGCGGTGGATAGATCGGTGCCGTGGTCGAAGCGCACCTGACTTCGTGGCCTTCACTGCACCTAACCGGTCACATGACTAAGATAATAGAGTGGAGGTTTGTAGGTTAGGTTAGGTTAGGTTAGGCTATTAGTATTATTATTATTATAATTATAGTATAGTATATCTCTGTAGATGGGGATGTCATTTTGTAAATGTTTGTATTTTTTTTTGACTGTATGTGTGGATGTGACCCACCGAATTCCCTTTGTGCGCTTCGCCCACGCAATCGATAGCTCGTATACAGTTCGGTATTGTAAATCATCTTCACTTGCTGTTTCCGTATTATCTCTTAAGGTCCAAACATTTTTCTAAAAGTAAAAGTGAAGTGCTCCCATGTGCTTTGCACCCCACACTTTCTTGATCACGGCCGAAGGTGGGGGTGAAGTGATCAGCATCACGCCCCTGACCGCCTTCACCTCCCAGAGTTTCTTCCACGTACCCACTTTATACGAGTCTGGGTGGGCGCCGGAGCCGCGTGAACAAGTGGAAAAATTCCTGGTTCTACCCCGTCGAGAATCGAACCTGGGTCTTTTGCATGGTAGTCAGACGCCCTAACGACTTTTTTTTCCTTAATTGAATAACCCTATGCGGTAGTATCCCCCGTTATTCACCATTTCTCAACTTTCACACATCAATTTTTACTATATTCTCAGTTTTTCTGATTTCGGACAAACGGAAACATCCATGTCCTACCCGGTATTCGAACCCGGGACCTCTGGCTTCGTAGCGCGATGCGCTGACTACTCCGCCTCGGAGACCGACTTTTCTAAATACCGCCATCGGGGAGGGCCAAACGACTGAGCTACCGCGGCTTTTTTTCTAAGGATTTTGTCTTCTACATCTCATACTTTATATTCCTGTTTTAGTGCAAGGGAGCATCACATCCACAATCAGCTTTTAGACAAACATTTTTTGGAGCTTATGATCCAAACCCTTACTACTATTGTTACTGGTGCTCCTACTACTCTCTCTATATTGATGCCCTTTACCATTTGGCTATCTAAATATTGCATGGCCATTTTTTTCCTGGAGACCCAGGAAGAAAAACAAATCTCATGTGACGTGTGTCACGTAAAGGAAAATAATGGTCATGCGATGCTCAGCATAAAAGAAAAATGACACCGCGGCTGTTTTGGCCTCTTTTCCTGAATCCCTGGCGAATTGAATCCAAAAGTTGGAGAGAATAACATCGAGTCGTGCAGAATAGGGAAGAGGAAAAATATTTTTAGATCGCCCAAAAAAGATGGTTTAATTTATGAGCGGATTCGTTCGGTGATGTTAAAACACAACTTTCCACGAATTTTTACACTTTTGCATCATAAATACAAAATTAATAGGAAAGGCAAGCCCCAGCTTGTTTGATTTAAATTATTCATGTTTTACTTCACTTTTTTGCCACTTGTGCCCAATCGCGAAGATAAGGATGACTCACGATGTAAAGAAACTGTTGCAGGGGCACTCACAAAGAGTAACCATGCCCAGGCCAGGATTCGAACCCGCGACCCCTGCCGATGTTGCGAAGTGTGCTAACCACTCCGCCACGGAGGCCGGCGGAGGGCCTAGTGTGATTGAAAGCTTTGCATGTTACCAACATAAATAACAATAATATATTGTTGTTTTGAAGTTCACTTTATGCACAGGAAGGCTAACCGGGACTGGACCTACAGTTTAAATTGGGAACCGAACCACAATGTGCCTCCACCGAGAACCAAACCCGGGACTCCTTGATTACAAAGCGACTGCGCAATAGGGGAGGCAACAATAAGTTTGTAATATAATTCATTAGGACGTTTAAAGCTAAGTAGGCTCTGGTGGCTGGCGCCACAACCACTATACTGGGAGGTTGTGTGTTATCCTGTGTTACAGCTTCAACTTTTAGCACAGGTATGGACAGTTTATTGAGTTTTTGTTTTAAGTCCACTTTATGCACAAAAGTGCTAATCGGGAGTGGACGTCGAGTTTAAAGCGAAATCCGAAACACCATGTGCCTCGACTTGGTATCGAACCTAGGACTCCTGAGTACATGGCAACGACGTTAATATGGGCAGTTTAGTCCTCAGTTTACCTCTAGTGTTTGTAAGAGGCTCGTCTCCAAATAACGAGTTTTTAGTAAGGACATTTGTTTCATTTAAAACCTGTCTGTCACATCGTTGTCGACAACGGCTTTGTCCTTGTATAATTTGATGGGTGCAAATAGCCTTAGCGTTGAGTCACCCAGCACTTTAATTTCGACTTCAAACCGATACACAATCTCTATTCGTGGGTAAATTATCAAGATGTGGGACAATGGCGCCAATTTGAAGAATATTTTGAGGGGGCAGCTGGATGGACATAAATTGTATACACATTATGACCCATAATAAATTATATACAAAGTGACTCATAATGATTAATATGCAGGGTGACTCACAATAAATTATGTACATGGTGATTGATAATAAATTTTACACAGGGTGATTCATAATGGTAGGAGCATATTAATGTATCACTCGTCGAAAGAAGATAAGATACGATAACGGTGCATAGTAATGTATGAGTTTTGTTTGCGTCCGTCAGGGGATAAGGATGATACAGAGACCGAGACGAAATTTTTCATCCTAATCTCTTGTTTTTTTCCCGTTCTCTAATTTATCTTCTCTTTTAAACATTTCTATTTTACGATAACCCATAAACATGACGTCACATAAGTTTCCATGTACAGTGTCTCTCAAAAGTTTTAGGACAACGACATTTTAAACTAGGCAACCCAATTTACACAAGGCGTTGGTGGGTTGCGTGTAGAGTTAGGCTCAATTTCAGGGTTGCCACATGCACAATAGATATTTATAAAATACGCGAAAGAAATAGAAACAAGTATTATTGTATACAATTATTAAAAATATCACTATTATATCGGAAGTGACAAAATTCTTTCTCAAATAAAAAAAATAGGTTCTCTAGTATTTCATCGCTGATGAGTCTACAGAAAGGAAAAGAGGTGAGAGAAAACGAGAGGCGACAAAGAACAGGAGAAAGAGAAAGCGAAAGGAGAAGAGGAAAAGTAGAGGAGAGAAGAAAGAGAGGAAGGAAGAGGAGAGGAGATGTAGTGAGGAGAATGGAAGAAGATTCTAGAAGAGATGAGGAAAATGGAGCAAAAGAAGAGAAAAGAGGAGGAAAACGAGATGAAAGAAGAGGGGAGTGGAGAGTAGAGTAAAGGAGAGAAGAACGAAAAGAAGAGTAGAAGAGTGCAGTGGAGTCGGGAATCTAAGACAGGAAAAGAGATACGAGGACTGGAGATGAGTGGGATGGAGATAAGATGCAAGAAACGTAGGGAAGGCGATATGAGATAAAAGCAGAGCAAAAGGAGGGGAGAGGAGAAGGAGAAGGAGAAGAGAAGATCAGAAGGGACTGAAGAGAAGAGGTAGTTGCAGAAAATATCGTCTCAGCGTCAAGAATTGATGCATTGGTCAAATTATCGATATGAAACATTCAATAACATTTTGAAATGTATTGGAGAATGTATTAGATCGGTTCAAAATGCCTTTTGGCTTAGTTCAGAGCAAGTTAAAATCTCCCATGTAAGATCTTTCATTTTACCTGCGATTATATCACTAAAAACATGAATGTAATTTTAATATTTATAAGAATTATCCAATTTTGGTCCACTTCTCGGTTCCTTGAAATGGAGATTTGGTAATTTAATATTTCCCCTTCCCCCATCCTTAATTCCAAACTGAATCATTCCGTTTCACACGGCGTGGACAATGAACACAATTGGAAAGGTCTAAAACTTACGAAAGTTTTCTGCCACCGAAAGGGTTTGAACCTAGGACCATCAGATAGACAGTCCTGAACGGTAAACACTACCCTACAAGCTTTCGCTCCTGAAAGTAAGTAGAAGGAGCTGACCAATGTGAAATGTAGATGCAACTCTCCTCCTACATGTAATGTGCAAACAATACTTGTTTGTAACAAAGAAAACGATGGTAGTACGACTCGGCGAAAACATTTAATGGAGAATTACACATGGTGAGAACTTTTCATTCGATATTTGCGGAGGTATCCTTGCATTAAACTGGAGTGGGAAAAGGGGTAAAATTAGTATGTCCTGAATTGCCACAAATATAAATAGTTATTTCATTAATATTTATCAATGTCTTTGAAGCAGTACTCATTTATCGTTAGAGTATCATAATTCACGATCTTATACATGAAAGTATCCCTTTGAACGTGTTTCAATTCATTTATTTGTTAATTTTTATATATTCCATATGCAGAACAATGTAGCCACTATACACTGCTATTACAAATAATGTTACCATGCTCTTGTTTAATAGAAGGGGATTTTAAAAAAGAAAGAAGGAACACCTAGTATGGAGGATCGAACCTAGTATCGCTAGCAGCCCAATCGAGAAGTCTAACCACTACACCACGCCCTTACCTTCGATTAAAACAACAATTTTTAAGTATTCTGTCCCTCCAATATTGTAAATGTCGTTGGGTATACATGTAGTTGAACTTTTACTTTAATTTTGAATTGCTTTCTTGTAGTATAGCAGATATGTTCGAGAAATTATTTTCGAAGTGATGAAGAAAAACGAGAATTTTGGTACGTACTTGTGAAAATGAGAGATATTTCTTCTAACATATTATTATTTTGATTAGACATTATTAATGGAAAATATCTAGAGGCTTGAACATTGCAGGACGATATTCTTTTCCTGTGATACTACAACAGAAGAAATGCTTGTTTACTGACGCAAGTCTCTTGTTCAGAACATTCTTATGAAATGTATTTGCTGTTGCGTAAGGTAACACGAAATAATTACACCGTTTGCGAACTACCAAATCTGCGCAATGTTAGACGTAAACAGGTGGAAAAGTTTATTCGTAAAAGCACTTCACATTTGACAGTATTAGTCGAGAGAGACTTGTGAACAACAATTTTTAAAGTAGAGCAACAGTCGTTCCGCTCTTTCTTATTTCTCTTAAATTCTTCCACATTTTTTTAATTGGGTTAAAAATAAATAAAAATATTGCTTGCATTTCTGTCATTGACGTAGACCAGACCCGTACGCAGGATTTCTGTGAGGAAGGGGGCAGACTCAAATAGAGAGAGAGAGAGAGAGAGAGAGAGAGACAGATTTTACAAAATAGTTGAAATAGTGCAGGCGCCATTGAAAAGTCATGATAATTCTATGTTTAGAAAATAATATATTTATAAATTAAATGTTGCGTACTAGGAATAATTATTACAATAAAGAACATGTCTAATTGTGAGTTAAGAAAAAAACAGTAATAAAGAGACATTCTCGCATCATGTCTGCAGTTTGAAAAAGTCGGGACAGGGATTGAAAGTAACGCACTGTCCTGACTAAATCGGTGAATCGGACGTCTGCTAGCCTTGCATTATAAAACTAAAACCATCCAATATTGCAGACTGAAGTCTTTTGCGCAAGAAACAGATTCATTTATGTAAGAACAAAATTGAAATTTTTACACATTTCTAAAATCGACGATGTTATTTTCGTAGTTATTGATAGGTTCACATTTAAATATTTCAGGGTTCGAGGGGGCATGGCCCCCATGCTCCCGTCCCCGGGTATTGGCCTGACGTAGACAGTGGGAAAGAAATTTTGGATAATCTTACTATTAAATTTATTATTTAAATCCACCTTATGCTCAGACAGGTTTATTGACAATCCTGAACTTTTCGTTTAATAGATAATATTTGGTTTTAAACGACGGGAGAACATTGGTCGAATTTCCTTTCTTGCTCTTTTGAGAGAATATATACTTCTACAATAGCAATCGCGTTCGGAAACAATGGAAAGAAATGACTTGATTTTCAAAAGCAGACAAGCTTGGTAGCGTAGCTTGCTCGCGTTCAAAGTGACTCACTCACGCTATTCAAGGCCGCTTCTTATCGCAAAAGACTGTGCGCCGATGCACAGTGTCTACACCCAGCAAGTTACAAGTGACCAGAGTCGAATTTGAAAGAGAATCTGAAGACTGATATATTTCATCAGACGCGGCTAGGTGGGCACTAGCTCAACATGCAATAGTTTAAGTGATAATTTCTGACAAACATGAAACCTTATGGAATAAGTATTAGGATAGTAATACGTGTATCCGCTCCTTTTTAACAATGTAAGCTGTAAGACAATCTGTATTCCATTTGTTTATATTTCCAACTTGGTCAACCGGGGGTTATTATAAGGAACTATTACGTAGATGTTCATTTAACCGTTTTAAAAATACAAATAAAATATATTCACAAGCTTAGATATACTAACAACGAAGAAATAAATTCAGAGTTAAATTTAAAATGCGTGTGTATAAAGTCATTCTAGAAGTACAGAGCTATATCAGAGTATTGAACTTCTTTTTACAGGATAACGTTTACAATATTGACGCGACAGAATAATTAAGAACTGCTGCTCTAAGGGAAATAAAGGGCGTAGTACCAGGGGTTCCGGGTTCGAGTCCCGGGTAAGGCATGTGTATTTGTGTTTGTACAAACGTGAAAAACTGAGAATACTGTAAAAATTGAAAAGTGTAAAAGTTGAAAAAGTGTGAATAACGGGGGATACCACCGCGTAGGGGTATTCCTTTAAAAAAATAGTGTATTGGTTAGAGTTCTCGATTGGGCTGCTAGCGATACTAGGTTCGATCCTCCATACTAGGTGTTCTTTCTTTCTTTTTTAAAATCCCCTTCTATTAAACAAGAGCATGGTAACATTATTTGTAATAGCAGTGTATAGTGGCTACATTGTTCTGCATATGGAATATATAAAAATTAACAAATAAATGAATTGAAACACGTTCAAAGGGATACTTTCATGTATAAGATCGTGAATTATGATACTCTAACGATAAATGAGTACTGCTTCAAAGACATTGATAAATATTAATGAAATAACTATTTATATTTGTGGCAATTCAGGACATACTAATTTTACCCCTTTTCCCACTCCAGTTTAATGCAAGGATACCTCCGCAAATATCGAATGAAAAGTTCTCATCATGTGTAATTCTTCATTAAATGTTTTCGCCGAGTCGTACTACCATCGTTTTCTTTGTTACAAACAAGTATTGTTTGCACATAACATGTAGGAGGAGAGTTGCATCTACATTTCACATTGATCAGCTCCTTCTACTTACTTTCAGGAGCGAAAGCTTGTAGGGTAGTGTTTACCGTTCAGGACTGTCAATCTGATGGTCCTAGGTTCAAACCCTTTCGGTGGCAGAAAACTTTCGTAAGTTTTAGACCTTTCCAATTGTGTTCATTGTCCACGCCGTGTGAAACGGAATGATTCAGTTTGGAATTAAGGATGGGGGAAGGGGAAATATTAAATTACCAAATCTCCATTTCAAGGAACCGAGAAGTGGACCAAAATTGGATAATTCTTATAAATATTAAAATTACATTCATGTTTTTAGTGATATAATCGCAGGTAAAATGAAAGATCTTACATGGGAGATTTTAACTTGCTCTGAACTAAGCCAAAAGGCATTTTGAACCGATCTAATACATTCTCCAATACATTTCAAAATGTTATTGAATGTTTCATATCGATAA
Source organism: Lepisma saccharinum (assembly GCF_977018435.1). NCBI lineage: Eukaryota > Metazoa > Arthropoda > Insecta > Zygentoma > Lepismatidae > Lepisma > Lepisma saccharinum. The sequence continues at coordinate 16,831,080 of NC_139241.1, read as the reverse complement.
TTTGACCAATGCATCAATTCTTGACGCTGAGGCGATATTTTCTGCAACTACCTCTTCTCTTCAGTCCCTTCTGATCTTCTCTTCTCCTTCTCCTTCTCCTCTCCTCTCCTTTTGCTCTGCTTTATCTCATATCGCCTTCCCTACGTTTCTTGCATCTTATCTCCATCCTACTCATCTCCACTCCTCGTATCTCTTTTCCTGTCTTAGATTCCCGACTCCACTGCACTCTTCTCCTCTTCTTTTCGTTCTTCTCTCCTTTACTCTACTCTCCACTCCCCTCTTCTCTCATCTCGTTTTCCTCCTCTTTTCTCTTCTTTGCTCCATTTTCCTCATCTCTCCTAGAATCTTCTTCCATTCTCCTCACTACATCTCCTCTCCTCGTCCTTCCTCTCTTTCTTCTCTCCTCTACTTTTCCTCTTCTCCTTTCGCTTTCTCTTTCTCCTGTTCTTTTATAAATATTTGTTGTGCATGTGGCAACCCCGAAATTGAGCCTAACTCTACACGCAACCCACCAACGCCTTGTGTAAATTGGTTTGCCTAGTTTAAAATGTCGTTGTCCTAAAACTTTTGAGAGGCACTGTACATGTACGTACCTCTTTATTTCGACTCACCTCGGCAAATTTTTCGCGGACGTCCTTGAATATAAATTACCTAATAATACTTCACATGTCAATTTATATTGTTTCATTATATTAACAAAAACAACAGAGTACTAATACTTGCACATTTGTAAAGAAAACGTCCACTCGCTTTTTGCAATAAGATTTATTTCCATCCGGGAATTATCCCAAATATTCAGTCTACAGCCCACACGGAGGATTGTCCCAACTGGGGTCCAACGCGCCATACCCTCGTTTGCCTGGAACTGAGTAGTTATCAGGAAGCAGTACGTTTGAGAGAAGTTGACACCTGAGGGTCTTCTGGAAACAAGGCCTAAGAGAGTAAACAGTAATTTAGGGGGAGGGGGATCTAAAGGTAAATTTAACAACCATGTGATTTTGCGAGGAGGAAGATGTGGGGCCACCGAGACGATGATCTCACCATCGAAGGGCCCAGGTTTGAGTTCCGGTTTGATCATGTGTGTTTCCTTTCGAATGTCCTTTCATCGATTTCATCTTCATTCGCCTGCTCGCTGGTCGAGGTCAATTTTCGATCTTGCCACCCAGTAGCGTAACTAGAGTTGACGAGCTGTATCTTTGCCGGTGGCCTTGGCTACTCCGCGCAGAGTTAGAGAGAGAGAGATACGTTTATGTAGTTGCCACCTACTCGCCCTTTGGGTGGTCGACAGTAAGGACAGAACGCAAGGTAATGACGCGCAGCCGGTAGCTCCTCCCCCTTGCTACTGCGCAGCCGGGCTTGGGCAGGGTTCACCCGCAAAGATACAGCTCGTCAACTGTAGCTAGCTCTGCGCACCCCCCCCCCCGCGCAATTTTCAGTTGTGCACCCCTACCCGTTTAAAAAATAAAAAAATAAAAACAGTTCCTTTTTAAAATATTAATTCACGCCTACATTTATATTAGGTATATTCAAATAGGAAAATACATACATGTAATTTGAATTAATTTAAAAACTGGTACGAAAGGTTAGGCAACAAAACTAAAAATTATATATACGGGGTGTGTCACATAAAATTACCACCGGAAATAATTCGTGAACAACAGTAAATATTGAAAAACTGCTTTCGCAGATATAATGGTATGAGAGGGGCTCATTAAATTAGCGGACACAATACGTTCAAATACGTAAGGATGTACGATTTTCAACACAAACTTAGTTCGCCTTCCCTGGCCTACACTACTCCCTCGCCTTGTAATCAAGGGCCCCCGATTAGATACCCGATGGAACTACATTGCACAGTGGCTTCGATCCCACCATGGAAGAGTGGTTTGAAAAGCGCACTGGGACGGCAGGAATCTCCGGTTGGACATGGGTGTTCTTTGAGAGTGCCCTTTCATCAATTTCATGGTATCTTCATCACTTAACCAAACAATTAATCGGAACCCACTTTAAATTGTAGGTCCAGTCTCGATTGCCCTATCTGTGCATCAAGTGAACTTAAAATATATCCTGAATCATTGTGAGTGTGTCTTCATCCGTGTTGCCGACCTCCGTGGCTGAGAGGTTAGCACAGCGCGCTACGACAAGTTGTTTATTCACAAACCCCCAACACCCGTCTAACATCCCCCCACAATTACCTCAACACCCCAGAAAGGTTTTCACAAAAGCCAGATTTATGGTCATTTTGGCTCTAAATTTATAGTTATAATTGTTAACTACGAACTCACAAGAACCAGATGGAAGATTCCGGATAAAATACGCCAGCGGTCCGGAGTTCGAATTCCGGACTGAGCAAGGTTTTTTTGTGGGCACTGGAGTATACAGAGATGGAAGGGGGGGGAGGTGATGGTACTACATAGAAATTTTGATAAAATGAACATTTCAATTAAAAGCACAGTGAATAACTTCGGAAAACTGAAAATAGTAAATACATTCCTCCCTTTAGATGACTCCAGATTGCCATGTTTGAGAGTGGAAAGTTCTAAAAATATGAAATATCATATTGTGTATACCGCCTCTCTAGAAACCAGTAATGTACTAGCCACCTGTACAATTTCAGGCCCTTCCGAAGAAACATCCTGTGTACGCCATTGCTGTGGCCTTCCGTTCATCAATTTCATCATAATATCACTCATTATCATCTTCGCGATTAGCCAAGAGTAGCAGAAAACCGAAACGCGTAAGAACTTTTAAGTTATAAGGTTAATATACCGGGTGTCCGCAAAGTCTTTGTATGAAAACAAAAATTAACTGTATCCGCTATATGCAACATAGACATGAAAAATGGTATCAAAATGTTCGGAAACTATCCAATTTATTGGCAATAGGATAGATAGGATAGGATAGAAATCAATAAATCTCAATATGAGCACCCTTGGTAGCACGGAGTACATCTATTCGAAATTCAACTTTTCGCCATGCATTAGCCAACATCGCAGGAGGGATTCATGTGACGACTTGCGTTATCCGTTGTTGCAGAGTTGCAAGATCAGATACAGGAGTTCTGTAGACATTGTATTTCACATAACACCATAAAAGAATGTATAAAGGTATTATGTCTGGAGATCGTGCAGGCCACGCTGTCGGTCCATCTCGACCAATCCATTTTTCAGGAAATTTCCGATCAAGGTATAGGAACGAACCTCCAGACTGCAATGTGGCGGTGCACCGTCTTGTTGAAAGATAACACCTGGGTGGTATTCTAGCAATTGCGGAATAGCAAACAATTGCAACATGTCGAGATACACTCCAGATGTTACGGTGTCCTCACAGAAAAAGAATGGTCCGATTTTTCTGTCATGCAGCAGCGCGCACCAAACATTCACCTTCGGGCTGCCCATGGTCGACTCCCTCACCTCATGAGGGGGCTCCTTACCCCAGATACGCACGTTGTGTGTATTCACTAAATCACTGACACGAAAGACCGCCTCGTCTGAAAAAGCAACACGTTCCAGATAGCCATTATCAGCGTCAATGCGTTTGCCGTCATTGGGCAACAAAGCCTGCAGAATTTGCACTTTGTATGCACGAAACAGTAAACGTTTGTGTAACACATCATGAACAGAACTTTTTGGCATCTGTAATTCACGTGAGGCCGTACGCACGGATTTCTTCGGATGCGCACAAAAACCACTCTGACATCTACCACCCTTTCGTCTGAGGTTGATGGTCGGCCACTTCTCGGTGCGTCAGTAACAGATCATGTGGTCTTGAATTTGTCATATCACGACTTAATGCTCGTACCATCGGGCGGCACCTTTCCGTACGATGTTTGAAATTGTGTCTGCACTGTTTTTTGTGACCTGCTCTCCTGAAACCACAGGGTACACTCAGCTTTTTCCTGATTTGTGTACATTTTCGGTTTGCTGACACTGCTACACTACTGCAACGTTACAGAAACCTGAAACAAAAATTAATAGTTTCAGAACATTTTGGTACCGTTTTTTCATGTCTATGTTGCATATAGCGGATACAGTTAATTTTTGTTGTCCTACAAAGACTTCTCGGACACCCGGTAGTAAGGATTCAAGATAAAACAAATTTTGAAAATTTAATATCTAATAAAAAAGAAAGAAATTAAGTACAAAGGCGAAGTACAAGATCCGTGGCGGGGAGTTTAGCACAGTACTTTACGACGCTAGGGGTCCCGGGTTCGAATCCCGGCCATGGGTATGTGTGTTATTTGTGAATGTTCCTTCATCAATTTCATCGTATTATTACTCATCCTCATCGTCAGGCCTCTTCGATGGCATCGTCGCTTTGTTATCAAGAGGTCCCGGGTTCGATACTCGGTGGAGGCACATAATGGTTTGGATCCCACTTTAAAATTGTTGGTCCAGTCCCCATCAGCCTTACTGTGCATAAAGTAGACTTAAAGCACCAAATCAATCAATCAGTCATCCTCATCGTCGCAATTAGACGAAAGTGGAAGAAAACAAAATAACATTACGTCCGTGTGGGAGGGATGGGTGTGTTGAAAGGGAAAAATCGCAACCAGCGTGGGAATGTAGATAGAACACCGCCATGCTCGAGACCTCGCCCATGACCTAGCTGGGCTTTCGCTTGAGCAGCGAATGGGAAGGGATGAGTAAGCAAGGCACACGCACGCATGGAAGAAACCGGTTTTTTGCCGAGCTAGACCCTGTTGCGATTACCAGTGGCCGACTGGCGTGTTATGTAACATTGGCGCGGCTGAGAGGCCGCCCCCTCGATCCACGCTGAATGGAAGCTTCGCATTGATTTTGTTGTCCGGGCGAGAGTCGCGCGTGAGGCGATAGAAGCCAGCGATGTTCCTCGCCCAGAGGGAAATTTCCCTCTCGTATTCCCCCAAAATTCACTTTTCGAACGTAAAATTCCCTCTTTTACAAAAAATAACCTATCGCAAGATTTCGATCTGGGAGGGTATTGGAACCATTTTATGGGATGTAACGTAGCAGCGAATTAAGGGATTTATGAATAAATTTATGGGGCGCGCGGTTCACGAAGAATTGATTGGTACCTTAATTGAGGTGGATAAATCTTGTACTTGGTTTTCTTGCTCGATTGATTGACTCAGTTTATTTTAATTCGCTTTTCTGCCACTTTTGGGTAGTCGTGAAGATGAGTAGGCTATAATACGACATGAAATTGACGAAGGGACATTCACAAATAACCAGGGTTGTTAAATTTCCAGGAACCCATACGTTCTAATGCGTTCTATTGCATGCAGTACCGAAACCCTTTTTCTCGCACAATTAAAATGCGGTCCAAGTTACGTATTGTTTCATTGAAAAAAGGTTCGTGGACCGTATTTAAATTCATCCGGATACGGTCCAGGAACCTTTTTTTTCGGATGAATTTGAATACGGTCCAGGAATCTTTATTCCGGCTCAATTTAAATACGGTCCAGGAACGTTGTTTCAATGAAACAATACGCAACTTGGACCGAATTTAAATTGTGCTAGATCCGGTCCTTAACTGGAACCCAATAGAACCCATTAGGATTTCTGGGTTCCTGGACCTCTAACAACCCTGGCTTATATTCCACAAGAAGAGAAAAATCAGAAGCAACGGTGAGTCAGGAGAAATCACTGGGAGAATGCATTAGTTCAAAAAGCCTATTTCTTGCACATTTCTCCCTTTTTTTCCCTTTCCTGTACTCTCAGACTCCACAATTTCCCGTTCGTGGGAAAAATCCCTGCCGGGAACCTCACTGATAGAAGCTCCACTACAGAGCGAGCGGGAGGATCGTGTTCGGTCGCCAGTGCCTGCAGTTACCTCAACGCGTGCTAGTGCATTAGTGCCGGGATGGGTTGGTCGCCGGTGACCTAAGTGCGTGCGCGTGTGTGAGTGTTCCTAAGTGCAGCAGCGAGCGTAGGGGGCGCCGTCGACACCTGATGCTAGGGCAGTGAGTAACCGATGGGGTGGATCCAAGTGCCGTGATCCTACAGGGTGAGAAAGGTTTGGTTGGTAATTTCCCTAACAGCGTATGTTGCTAACGTTTAAGTGCGTGTGCAGGAAAAAGAAACATTACGTAAGCACGTGCGCTTGCCTTGCATACTAACGTGTGCGCGTGGAGCAACAGATAGCGTTACTTATCAACTTCTCAGTTCTCTGTCGGGCTGTTGTACAAATGTAGGTCATTGGCCATTGTTGACCTAGATAGGGAGGGATTTGATTTGCCGATTTAGCACTTTACTTTAGGACTGCGAGTTCGGAAACGCATGGTTTTGCAAAGGGGGAGTGGTCAGCCGAACCCCCTCTCTGTAAACTTTTATGATGCATTTCAAATGAGAAAAAAAGCGTATTTTTTCATAGCTGGTAACAGTAAAAAAAAGCTTAATTAATTTTATTTCAGCAGAAAGACAAGAGAAAAATATGAGTTACTTTGAAAAATGGAGTGTAAAATGTTGAAATCAACTCGGAAAGTATTGTTTTATCACTTAATCCAAATAATTATTGTTCCGTTACTTTTCGGAAATTTCTATTTCGATTTATTTAAGCCGTTTCCCAACTTAGTAGCAACAGTGGGTTTTTAAAGATGTTCTTCAGACACTAAGACAAAAGTGAAATATGAGAAACTTACTTTCTTTTTAAAATCAGAAATGCAAATGCGGCACAATCTTATCTAGGCTGCGAAAATATCGAGCTACGGGGCTGCCAAACTGACGTGTATGTGAGATGTGAACGAGGCGCGTATAAGCTAATCAGAAAACTATGCATTTCAATATTTTAACGGCATAAAATGTGAAAAATTAAAGAAAAACTCTTGTGTCAGATATTGATACATTATGATGTAACGAGTGTAAGTTTCTCTCCGAAATGTCTTTCCATACAATCAGAGTTTGAACTATTAGTTTATAATAATTATTATTTGATTACTATTTCTACGATCAAGGGCGGCTTAAGGGCCGGAGACTGCCCGGAAATCGCCCTTGGAGGGCAGAAGGGGTTGGCGCTAAATCCTCTTGAGTAGCATCAAAAACTTATTGCTGGTTATACAAGCGTGGCTATTTCAATTGGATTTGTGTAGACAAAGGTTCATTCAAGTTACTCTGCATAACATAATAAGTATATTGGAAAATTATGTAACAATTTAAAAGAGATTACTTTGATATCATTATGTAGGTATTAAATAAATCCATACCTACAATAAACGTGTTCTTTAGCAGTAACACAGTGTATAAAAAAATAAGGGTGTTATTTTCCGTCGTTATATCCGTAAATATATAACATGGTTATGTTTTTATTGGAGGGTGGTGGAAAGATAGGGAGTCGCAGTGTAAAAATTAGGCAGTAGGCGCCAAAAATCCACCTCGCCCGGATGAAAATTGATTGATTGAATTAAAATTGGTGGGTGTGTCGGCACATATGGCCATTTTGCATCCTTCATTGTGTGCGGGGAAATATCCCCTAACTCGAGGGTTCCCAAACTGTTTCGTTTCATGGCGCCCTTACTGTTTCAAGATTTTTCCGCGGCGACCAAGTCTGAATGTAGCCCTATCTAACACTTGCAACGCTCAGTTAGTGTGGTTAAAAAAATTAACATATTTCAAATTCAGAAACATTTTACACATAAAAAAGTACTAAACAAGCGCATACATTGGAATAAGTGTCATTTTAGTGAACATTTCGCGGCACCCCTGTAAGCCATCCATGTCGCCCCAGGGTGCCGCGGCGCACACTTTGGGAACCGCTGCCCTAACTAAAATCCTATCTTAAAATGTAGAGAAAGTTAGAATTGCAAAGAGTTGTAAAAGGACCTGCACGAGACAAACACAACACATTAAAAACTAAGAATAAAGTAAAAGCTTCCTCACATACAATGGAAGAGACTAGCTCTTCTCAAAAAGATAAAAACATTTGATTAAACACTGTCGTCATCTCGCAACAAGTATGACAAAAGAAGAGTAAAAGTTTTATCTTGAGCGGCCACTGCCTACCATGGGCGTCCGGAAGGGGGGGCAAGGGGGGGCCGCGGCCCCCCCCTGGAAAACGAAAGTCAACAAAAAATTACATATTTCACACATATAATTTAATTTCAGCCACAATAATGTGTGTTAATTATTGCACGAACATGATAAATTCAAATTTAAGCAATGTTTTTTGAGGGATGAACACTATTATTGGGGAAAATATGCCATGTTGCCCCCCCCTGGAAAAAAATACCTTCCTTGCCCCTCCCTGGAAAAAATCCTGCGGACGTCCATGCTGCCTACTATTCCTTTCTATGTCAACGTACTGTGGCCCTCCCCGCCCCTCTAATATACAAATTCCTAGCGACGTCCATGCATACGAGTATCTTTATCTTCGGGAGATAAGATTGTGTGAAGCATTTCCAATCCGTAATGCTCCGATTACAAGTCTAGACTGAGAAAGCGGAAGTAGAATTTAATATTCCCGCATCAGGTTCGCAGCCTGGTAGAAGGCACTGATTGTATTGACGCATTCTGAATAATACATGGCGTGCTACTGTTTGCAACGGCGTTGTGGAATGTGCAAGTTGTTGCCGATTTCGGAACCTCATCCTTCGCTTGTTTGACTTGTGGAACTCTTAGAGACGCGTGTTGGTGACGTATACGTACAGTTAATGTTCACTCATGTAGTTTATGCCCTTCGAAATAAATGCTGCGAGGCCCTGAACCATGGCGGAACATCTTCACGTGAAATGTATTTGTGACTTGTTTTGTTTCGCTTGGTAACCCATTCAAGGCAAAAAGATACGCGTATGTGCTGTTTTAGCTAGCTAGAAGGTTATAAACTTACGCGACTACCTGGCTTTTTACGCACTTTTAATTATCTGTCAAGGCACGTATTCAGAAATCTCTCCCCGATGGCGTAGTGGTAACGTCTTCGCCTTGTAATCAAGGGGTTGCGGTGGAGGCATAAACTGTAGGTCCAGTACCAAATTGCCTTTACGTGCATAAGGTTGACTAAAAAACAAACTGAAGAACGTATTCAGAAGAGGAAAAATGGAAGACAATTTGCGGAGAGTCGGCGAAGAATTAAGGGAGAGGGACGTGGACACTCCTACGTTGTCCCCCCAAGGACAATGATACACCATTTTCTTCATCTAACCGATTAAAATTGTTGAACCTAAAAGCAAGACTTGGAACCAGCTAAAATGAATGAATTACTATAAGAAAATATATTCTGATTCCTCTTCCTCCCCACCTCATCTCACATATTGCAGCATGGTGCCAAAGTGTAAACTTTTTTTACATATATTTTATAAAAGTATATACATGTTGAATTGTATGTTTCTTTAAGGGAATATAGATAGAAAAAATCTCAGAAATGTTGATGGCGCGATTCGCACCATTATCTCCCTGTAGACACCTGTGCTCTCATAAAATTGTTTAAGAAATAATAGTGAAAAGGAAGCTAAAAGAAAGAGAGAGAGAGAGAAGGAACAAATAAGAGAAGATAAATAAATTAAAGAAGCAATAGAGAAGAGGAAAGGACATAAATAATAATGGCGAGAGAGGTAATGAAAGAATGTAGAGAGGGAGAGAAGAGAACAGAAATGATATTGAGAGCGGGATAAAAAAGAAGGCAAATAGGAAGCTAACAGGAGAGAGAAAACAACAAATATAGAAAGAAAGAAGTGAAGCAAGAAGAAGAAAGAACAGAAATAATAGAGAGAGAAAGAGAAGGAAGAAAGAAAGTAAAAATGAGATAGAATAAAGGAGAAACTCGAGAACCACCATCGACAAGTAAGCGAGACTAAATAAATGGTTGAAAATCTGTAAAGGCCGGACAGAAAAGGGGGAAAAAACACACACACACGCACACACACAAAAGGAATTAGCAGTTTTTCCATACTCCAAGGTGCCCTGTGGTTAACGATGGGAAAGGTGTATTCCAGTAGTACGCTAGGTTGTAGTTTCATGTCCATAATTGTTTCCTGTTACTTAATATTTCCACGTTGCTAGTTTTAATTCCGAAATTACACAATTGCATGTACAGCACCTGCAATAAAAACGGAACACCTAGATCCTGAAAATTTTCCTTCCCTGCAAAGCGTTATGTGTGTTGCTGAACTACGGCGATGGTAGAAGTTTTCATTAAAAATTTGGTATTAAAATAATTTATTCAGTATTTTCTCTTTCCGATATTCTATTTTCGTAAAAATTCAACATGAATAAATAAAATTCCTGCTGACAAATGTGTTATTACTGTAAGATTGTTTTGATCGATTGATACATAGTGGGGTAGGGAGGATCTTAACCCGTTCCTTTAATCTGTGCGTAACGTCAGTATCTTGTATTGGAGGAGACGCCTATGATCAAGCGAAGAAAAGTGTAATTTACAAAGTTTTCTCAAATCGCTAGGTGATTCAACGTGGCAGCGAGGTCCACGGAATTGATTATTCAGGATTCGAATCAATGAACTCCGTCGCAGAATTTCGAGGTTCGCTCCCACGCCAAAATAGAACTAGGCATTATGGGAGTATGTGTTCACTTGACGACGGAATCGGAGCTGTTTATCTTTTTCCGTGATATCGGTTCAGTTTTAAATTGCTGGTGAAGTATATTGTGTGTAGTTGCTTCTCTTATTTGTTGTATTATTATTTTGTTTACATAATAGGAGTTGTAATACGTATACAAATTTTACCTTAATGGCTTTTATAGTGCCAAAACCATCACGTAGAAAGCAATAGGGCCGGGCCAGTTTAAGAAAACCTTATATACCCGGCTCTCACATTAAGAGTGTGATGTAGAAAGCTCGATACATATGCGCGCGCACGCACGTTTCCTTTCATATCAATACAGTACCACATTTGCAATTGGGTTAGTTTACGCCGCTTTTCTGTCACTTTCAGCTAATCGCGACGATGGTGGTGAATAGTGATGTGATGAGATAGATGAAATGACAATCGCAAACATATGCGGACGATACAACACATGTCCTACACGTGATTATACTGGATGCAGCTCCAGGCGCCAGAGCCTCGTTAGTGGAAGGGAGGTTGACATTTGGATGTACTACGTAGAAGGGTCACCCCTTACAATCCACCCCTCTACATATGAAAATGCATGAATATTTCGGTATTTCAAACAAAGTAACGTTTTTGTTAGTTTGTTGTTTGTGAAGTTGAACAGACCGTGCCTTGCAACCAATGAACCCCACGTTCGATTCCCAATGGTGGCACATTGCACAGTGGTTCCGAGAACACTTTAAACTGTAGGTTTTGGTCCCGTTAGCCTGCAAGTCTCCTCGATGGCGTAATTTCGACGTTGTCGCCTGTTGATCTAGTGGTACCGAGTTCGATCCCCGGTTGAGGTACATAGTGGTTCGGATCCCACTTTAAGCAAGTCCAGATTAGCCTTTATGTGTGTAAAGTGGACTTAAAAATAAACGCAAAGAAACTAACCCGGTTAGCCATGTCTGTACGTAGAATGAACTTAAACGAAACTTTATCGACCAAATGCTTCTAATACCTCCACATTTTTAAATTGAGTTCGCAGCTTATTTTTTTAAAAAAAATATGCTTTGAAAGAAGCTGTTACTTAATTTGTCAACTTCGAATGAAGTTGGAACAAAACGAAATGAAGGCAGTTGCGTGGTGATATCAGTCGTCATAATAGGGTGCATGTTATTACGAAATAACGATTATGTATTTTTATGCATCATATAACATTCAAATTTAAATTTTCAAAAACTGTTGCGTTTGGTAATGGACAGGCAGACTGCAGTGGCGTATACTGATTTGACCTAGTTTACCGCACAAATTCATATTTATTGTATGTATTAGATACACAACCCCCTATCTAGATGAATTACATACACCAATGTCGATGTTTCGGTGTCAGCCGATACCAGTGGTATCGGAAAGTGTCGATTGGAATTGAGGTATGAGTTTACAATACCGGACCACTCTCCAATTTCTATGAAATTTCGCCTACTTACTAATTTCGGTGTCTTGATGACGTATCTGTAGTTTATATTTGGCGGTCACTTATTAAAATTGTACATTTACGTGTAGAACTTGTAAAATAACCTTACGATTTACCACGGTGATTGTCCATACACAGCAATTCGGAACCATCTTTCTTTCGCAATTCGTTAATGGTCTTCCTTTACGCACAACAATCTTGCTGACGTCAGACGAGGAATGCATTCGAGGTTAGGTTCCATTAGCATAAATACAATATATATATATATATATATATATATATATATATATTAGCTAAGAGAACTATACCTTGTCTTGCCTGTTGATTTCTTCATGTTGGGAAAATGACGTCTTCCGTGGAGCTATTGTTCTTATGGTAGGGTTACGTTACGTTAAGAAATCATAGTTTATTTCGTTTTTTCTCGATTTCCATACTCGACCGCCAATTATAACATACAGATTCGTGATTAGGAGTTCACAATTAGTTAGTAGGCGAAATTTCATAGATATTGGAGAGTGGTCGGGTATTGTAAACTCGTTCCGGAATTTATTTACCGATACATTTCCGGCATTTTGCTCTTTCATAGACTTTACAAAATTTCCGTGCGACACTTAGCGGAGTCTAATTGGAAATTCTGCAAAATTTTGATTTTTTTTTTATTGTGGAAGAGTTTTGTGCGGAAAAACTGAGTTTTGTGATGACAGACATTAATTTTATATTCTGATTTTAATTGTTGAATATTTTAAAGCAAAAATCTTGGTAAATTGATGCAAATAAATAGAGTAAAATACTCACCCACTACTATTAATCAATATTTTGAACAACTTCTAATTATTCAAGTATCGGTACAAGTATCGGTGGGAATAGGTAAGAGTATCAGTACCGGTTCAAAGTGGTATCGGCTCAGCCCTAATATAATAGAAATAGAACAACAATGCAGGAATGCAAGTAAAAAAAAAAACACGGGACCGACGACTTCAATTTTTCCGACAATTTCGATATTTCCCTTTTCACCGAAAAGTGGACCTGGATTTCCTTTCGTGTACCTGCCAAGCTTCTATTAATAGTTTTTTTTTAATAATATGTAATGAGCAGGCCCCGAATTTTGATGACGTCATCTTTTCTTCCTTATGTAGTATGCATTGCTCTTAAGTATTATAATCCTGAATACGAACCTATTGGTTACAGAAATGTGATTGTTTATTGTGCATTTTTTGGTCATATTTTCTATTTTTTAAGTTTTATGTCATATTTTCAAGTTTTACGTCATCTTTTGTCTTTTTTAGTGTTTTACGTCCTTGTATGTTCTTTTTTTTGCGTAATTGTAAAAAACAGCAATGTAATTGCATTACGTTTCACTCACTGATTTTAGCCAGGAACTGGTATTTATCGCTTTGTTGTCGGTAACAATTAAAACAAGAATTCTATCGCCACGCGATTGTAGGAAGAAAGCAATATGCCGCTCGACAATGCACATGTTGAAAGTCGGTGTCTTGACTACTTATTGTCACAGCACGCTTTTGATTCGTTATTTTCACTGCCACACTTTTCGTTGGTGAAAGATTTTCAGAGAGGAAAGTTTGTTTTTATGTTTTCGTAGTTTCATTCAGCCATGTCTAAAGTAAAGCCGATCTATATCGTGTCATTTAGGAAGATTGTATCTGAATCAGCGTGGCTACTCACCGGGAATTATGCGTGAATTCTGCTTGAATTTTTCTCCGTAGACGTGAAAAATTACAACTTTTATTAATCCATATCCTATTCAAATTATACATGTACATGTCTTTATAAATGCCCTGAGGCATGTTTTTCAAAGTTGAGCTTTCATTTTTATCTAGGAAGGCAACGAAAGCTGTGTGAAAAATAGAACAATTCTCTCAATCCGTTTTCTTTGTTACTGTCCTTTCCAGAACAATCTGACAGATGAAAGATTATTGCAAGATACTCGTATCTTGAGGTTGATTAGGTAAATTTGAGTTTGACAATTAACATTTTTTTGTAGATTTTTACATCTCGTAACATCTGTGACTTCTGTTTTTAGATGTATTTCTAGTCTGATTATGTGAAATTGTAAACAGTGGCGCTACCACAGGAGGGCAGAGGGCATTGCCCCCCCAACCTTGGACGGAGATTAGTTCAGGGGGGCAAGGGGGACAAATATTGACGGCCAAGTGTATACCTGCAGGGGGCAATTACCGCCCACAACTTCAAATGTTATGGAAATAAAAATTATTTTCGTAAAATTTTCTTGATCGCTTCGCTCGCAATTTCTGATTTTGATAGTCTTATCAAGTTTATAACCATAGCTAGAGGGCGGCGGGAGTCGGGCGTGGGCGCCGAACGATCTAAATGAGAAAGTTGCAAAATTGATTGATTTGTGGTTTTGAGTCCAATTTATGCACAGAAAGGCTAATCGGAACTGAACGTGCAGTTTAAAGTTGGATCCGAACCACTGAGCCATGTGCCTCCACCGGGTATCGAACCCGGGACTCCTTGATCACAAGGCGACGATGTTTCCGCTACACCATCGGGGAGGCACAAAAGTTGTGAAAGAGAGAATGCATTATTGAAATTATTTGCGTCCTATTAAATCAATATTGATTTCAGCCTGCAAGAAATAAGATCCAAAAATGTTCTTCCTCGCTTCGCTCGCATTGTATCAATGTTCTCCGTAATGCATTGTATTGTAAATTACCAAACAGAGAAATAAGACTTGTCTTAATTCATTTTATTTTAAATGCATGAACAATTGTTTTGAGGAATGGGAGCGTGCACATTTGAGAGACAATTTATGTAATTTTTGCTGTTGGTTTTTGTGAGAGGGATGAAATGGATGTGTAATGTATTGAAATAATATATGTTGCATATAATATGTATTAAGGAAACTTTGAATACATACACGATTTAGTGTCCACGTCGCTCCATATTGCATATATGTGGAACATATATCGTCTATGAAAGTTATACATGTTAATGTAAAAAATAATTATATTTGGAATGCATTTTTCAAGCATTTTCTTTCTCAAAAGTACTTTGTGTGCTTGTTTTCCATTACTAATGTGAAATTGAACGTGTTGAAAAATAATTCAAATCGTTTGTTCGAACACAAATGCTTTAGCACCAACTTCTGCCCCCTTTTTGCATAATTTACGAGGGTAATAACTTCTTTGGTACTACTACTACTACTACTAATAATAACAATGTTGGTCTCGTGTTCGAATACCGGCTTGGGCATGGATGTTTGTGAGTGTCCATTCATCAATTTCATCATATTACTCATCCCCATTTTCGCAAATTAGCCAAAAGTTGCACAAGAAGCGAAGTAAAATAAAACAAATCAATAATAATAATAATAAATAATGTTATAATAATATTATTAATAACACTATTATTATTATTAGTAGTAGTTTTATCCTGGCACTTGCCCCCCCCCCCCCGCCCAGACAAAAAATCGTGGATACGCCTCTGATTGTAAATAGAAACTCGGGACCTTAAATTAAATATTTTAATTATATTACGTATACCGTTTAATTGAATTAGAATTTTTGGATGTTGGAGTCACATAGACCTTTTATTTTATATTATTAAGATATTTGTGTGTGGATGTTGAGAGGCGGTAATACGTAAGGTTGAAATAGAGAAAACATCTGCTTAAATTTTTGGAAAGTGCGCCTTGAAAACCGGGAATTATACTTGAATTGTGTCATGATATTAGAGTAGCCACCCTGTGAATTCGGAGATGTTTTTTTTTCCTACGGACGGCGAAGTATTATTTTGTAAGTTTGTAATATAATTAAGCCTTGTTTTCATAATAGGACCTCTAAAGTTGTTGACCAAGGTAGTTTATTAAGATTTAAAAACACATTACATGTAACGTTTCTACCCAGTATCAGGGTCTTCCTCAGACTAAGAAAAGTTCTTAGTGTGAGGAAGACCCTGATACAGGT
Organism: Lepisma saccharinum; assembly: GCF_977018435.1. Classification (NCBI taxonomy): domain Eukaryota; kingdom Metazoa; phylum Arthropoda; class Insecta; order Zygentoma; family Lepismatidae; genus Lepisma; species Lepisma saccharinum. Next base: position 16,815,197 of record NC_139241.1, on the reverse strand, counting down.
TTGAAACGTTACATGTAATGTGTTTTTAAACCCTAATAAACTACCTTGGGCAGCAACTTTAGTGTTTTTATTTTGTAAGATGTGCGTAACAAAGGTATCGCCCGAAAGAAGTTTCACAGTGCAACATGTGGGTCGCCATATCCATGACAGTGCAACTCGCAAGTAAGAACACATCCACGCAATGATTACTGCAACAAAGTATATCTGTGAAGGAGTGTTGTCCGACAATAGGCGTTCCCTCACTTTCGAGAACCTTCGCGTGCGATTGTTACCTACTGCAATAATTCTCAATTCGATTTTTATACCTAAAATTCATCCTTGTAATTTCAGTTCTAACGTTACAGAAGTAAGAACTGTGACGAACTGTCATATACCCTGAAATAAAGACAAAATTTTAGTAATTTTTTAGGTCATTTTATAAATAATTTATCAGATATTTTTAGGTCATCAAAATCCGGCCCCTGGATGAGCGTTTTCCCATATATTAAAGCTAAATGTACAAAAAATATATTATTATCTCAATAGGGTTACAATTAAGCCATACAACATTTCATTTAGAACAATATTAATACAAATAATGACTTGATGCCCTATGTGGTAAAAAAAATATACAAAAGCTACATCTAAGGAAAATGAGATGAATTTACATGAGTATACAGTATAAAGTGTTCTATAGTAGCAATGAAATAATGAAAGTTTGAGAGTTACACACATTTAGAAGAAAGGAAAATGTAAGGGGGTTTGGGTATGAGCAGGGCCGGATTAAGGTGGGTGCTATTGATGCTGCAGCATTAGGCCCATTCTTGAAATAGGCCCAGATGAAAATTTTCCAAAAGCTGAACAGTTTTCTTTTGCTATATTAACCTGAAAATAAATCTTAGAATGAAATTTAGAACCCCAATTTCGGACGCCTAGACACAGCGTAACTTATTATACAGTTGGTATTATTCTTTGCGCTGTGACGTAACTATAACGTCGTTGTGTTTGTTGTTCACCGAAGATTTCAAGCATCAGGCCCAATTTCGTCTTAATCCGGCCCTGGGTATGAGTGTATATGAAATTAATGTTGGAAGTACATGGATGAAAATTTTAAAACATATGTGTGTGGTGGAAATGGTGGTGGTGGTGGAGAGGGGTTAAACACTGAGAATAATATTACTGGAGTTAGAATTTATATGCATGTGAACGTAGAAGACGACAGAACTGCGCTTTGCTGGTACTGAGTTTGACCTTCGTCGGGAGTGAATTCCAGGTTACCGCTGCTAGGTACGAGAAGGACTTCTGGCCAAATCTGGTTTTCTTAGGTTTGGGGATTACTAGGTCTCTATGTAAGGACGATCTGGTGTTTCGGGGCTGAACTCAGAGAAAGTTGGTTTATCACCGGTAAACGCTGTATTATGGAGAATACGCTACTGATAGATTGTTTAATTTTAACTGTGTAATATTGTAAACTTTACGGAAACTTCTAACATTGTACTCCCTCTGTCCCATAATTATTGTCCGGTATACCTTTTTTTTGTCCCATAAATACTTGGTAATCGGCTGTTCGGTATTTGTTGCTCGTTGCGATAAGGTCACGTTGTTCCTCTTCACAATCTTGAAGACTGATCTACTGTGCCTCTCCTCATGCGTGTGGTTTCCATCTGCCTCTTCATCTGTAATTCCTGTACTACCATTTTGGCATACCGGACTATAATTATTTGACAGAGGGAGTAATTAGTTGCTCTCCATAGCCCAACAGTTCCCATAATAAGGTAAACCAGAGGTTCTGTGTTCCAGTTTTAGTTATATCTGTTATTCTATTTGTTTCATATCAGTTAGGCGAACTCCCATTAAAAAACAAAATTCCAAAGTTAGAATACAATACTGCTTATTACTGTTGTTATGCTGTGAAACTAGTAATGTTGCCAACAAGTTACTTTCGAAATTTTGTGTGAATAAAAGTGGATAAACCTTGACCTGTACAAGGATAGGTTGAAAACTTGCGTTGCTGCGGCAGAAACCTCGGGTTTAGATATGTTAGTGTTGCATAGAAGCAAGGACAGTGTACGTCAAGGTGCTTTAACAATTCTGAACTTTACTCAGTTATAATGGCCATAATACTGAGGAAAATAGTTTAGAAATCCTTGATTTGCTTCCTTATTCCGCGGAAAAGGTACACAAGGACACCGCATTCTTTCGGTGAAACATGTGCATTTTTCCACGTTGCAGTAATTACAAGAAACGATTGTAGTGCAGTCTTATTTTTTAAACTCTTCACCTGAAAGTGATCGCGCGCTCTGCTTGACGATTCATTTATTTGAACTTTTGCTATAATGTATTATTTTCGCACCACTTGATCTGCATGCACCCCAACCGAGGAACAAATCAGATAACGCCTCCGAGGCAGGTAACGGAACCTGATTGGATGTCAAGCCACGTGCTCGCTTACTCTAACATTTTGGCGGGAAATAGTCATACCCAAGGATTATGACTTATTTGTATTACATATTACGGTTATTTTAAGTAACATGCTTATATATATATCATAAAGATTCAACATGATGGTAATGGAAGTATGACTTTTTATTTAACTTTCTACACATACGATCCGTTTAAACATTTTTGAAAGGAAGTTCAGCCATTCGGGGACTAGAACTCTCATCACCTTTTCTCGGGAACCCCTCTATCACTTCATGTGCATGACTCTGTATTGCATTTTATATCAGATATCTGGCAAAAGTGCATAATGTTTAAAGAGGACGCTGATTTATTGCACAAAATTACATATTTTGTTTGAATTTTTGTATTTTATACCACTTTATCTAATCGCGACGATGAGAATGAGTTATAGGTAGATGGAAATGACTAATGGACACACACAAGGCTGTGATTCGAACCCAGATGACGTCTCGTTGTGATCAAGGGTTCCTAGGTTCGATATCCAGTGGAGGCACATTGCACAGTGGTTCAGATTCCACTTTAAAATGTAGGTTTAGTCTCGATTAGCCTATGTGTGCATAAAGTGGACTTAAACCAAAAACTCAAACTCGAACCCAGGAACTTTGGTGGCAAGGTAAACCACTTAACACGAACCGGCATTTTAGAAAATTGTACCATCTATTTTGTAATTTTGTAATTTTCATTGATTGAGTTTATTTTACTTCGCATTCCTGCCACTTTTAGCTAATTGCGAAGATGAGGATGAGTGATGATATGATGAAATTGATGAAAGGACAGTTACAAGGAAGGCCCATGCCCAGGCCAGGATTCGAACTCGGGTTTCGTAGCGCGCTATTCTAACCACTCCGCCATGGAGGCCGGCTTATTTTGTAAATCGTTGCTGTGTTCCCTTTCTTGAGCAGAGGGGTTTATCCAGAATTTTCCATCTAGCGGGGTGTAAGCCAAATTGTGGTGGTTGATGGGGAGGGAAGTTTGGGTGTGTGTCGATAAATCACTGATTTTACACCCAAATTTGAACTGATTTTTATACTTTCAGACCTGTTTAATGAGTCTTCCCTCGTATTAAAAGGAACTTTCTCCGGTGAAGGTTAAAGTGGACTTAAAACAATAATTCAATCAATCAGGGTGAAGGTTTAACTCACTCATCAGAAATTTTCCCGGAATATTATCTTGAAGCATTTCTAGTGTATTTTCTGTATCATATCAATGTGTGAAGTACAAATATTGCCTCACTATTCTAAAAACAACAATACTTGGCTAACTTAGGAAGAGCCAGATAACATTTTTATGTGGAGCTTGATCTTACTGCCAGAAAATGACGTCATCATTTTTATAGCCCATTAGAGGATAGGAGAATGAACTTTTCTCCCATTATCTGTATTGCACGGGTAGATCTTTGTGTTGCGCTAAGTTAGATGAATCGATAAGAATTGTCTGACAGCTCGAGAATCGTCCTTCTGATGATATTTAACCCTTAACTCGCGACGTGAGGTCTGTATGGTTGTTTTTCAAACTGATCGCAGTTGCTTGTTTCTTGAGCTTCTTCTTAATGCCGCTTGAGTAAACATTTTGTATGTTTGGCAAAGAAATGCAAACTTAGTTAGTGGCGCCAATTTTTTATAAGACTGGGTGGGCTGAACTCTGATATTTATTATATAATTATCCAGTAATATGTGTCATAAGTAGGCTGAGGCCGTGTCCGAAAGGTGCAAGACCGTACTTGAAACAAGCATCCTCCGAGAATGGTTTTCCAGTTCGGTCTTGAAGTCGTGGACTGGAAGTGAAAGTCTTTCGAATTGCACTTCGACTGCAGCGCCAAATACGATCAGTAGATAAAACTGAGGACACGTTGTTTACCCCGCGTTTTAAACACCTGTTTTCCACCATAGAAATCACATAGCATTTTCAAATGTTCTTGTACAGACATTTCCACACATCAGAAGAACTTTAACGAACAACTTGCTGGCCCATAACATATATTTAACCTGTGTTGCTGGCTTTGTACGGCCGCGTCCGAATCGGCAGCAGATGTCGGCTAGAGCACCGTTCCATCCGGGGACTCATGCTACCTCCGTTGTCCGAACTGTGATGGAGTCGGAGGGGAAAGGCGAACGAGGCGACAGATGCACGCTCGAACTCGCTGTGGCCCTGCGCTTGTTTGCTATATTACATTTTCCGCTGTGCGGAGACAACGTTTACTGAATAGACGATGTAAAACTCAGTGATTCTTGGACATTTTATCGATAAAACTGAATGTAGAAAAATTGAAAATGAAGAAATCATATGTCACATTTCTAATATTAGTAGTAAATAGGTGGAAATCATTGAAACGTGTGGTTTGCGTCTGCCTTCTGCTTCCATCCTGTGCGCCTGCGCCATAGAGCGCGGTGGGTGATGTTAGGGGCGACACCTGGAGGGAAAAGTGACAACCATACTGCAAGGGACATGTAGATTCGGACTACTTCGACGTCAGACGAAAGCAACGGGAGAGAACGGGACGGAGCGCTTGCCAATCCGGACACGGCCTACCTCCGTGATTTCAAACAAATGAATAACGAGTGCCGAAATCACGTGTTCTAATGAGCAACGATCTGTGCTGCGAGCTGTGCACTTCTGAACTTGGCGCTTTCGAACTGTACTGGGTGACGTCACTTCTGTCAAGACCATACTTCAAGTCTGGACTTTGTACCTTTAGGACACAGCCTAAGGATTGGCCCTAAAATATCCTTTCTGCTACTTGGCCAGAAAATGCAGGTTTCTATGTTTCAATGCTATTCCACTCATTTCTGAGAGAAATATATTTGGACGGAGACGATACAGATGCTTTAAAATTATAATAATTAAAAAGTTTTTATTATTATTATCATTGTGATTTCTATTACTAAGCGTCGCTTTTCTGCATCTTTTGGCTAATCGCTTCGATGAGAATGATATTAATGAAGGGAAACTCACAAAGAACACCCACGCGGGGATTCTAACTCGGGACTCCTGGCATCGTAACGCTCTGTGATAATCACTTTTCAGTTAAAATGTTGTTCAAGATATGTATTAAGATGAGTGTCTAATTAGGTGCATCAATTTACCAAGATTTAAACTTTAAATATTTCAGAATTGCATCAGAATATTAAATTACATGATACGTTATCCCAAATTCAGTTTTTCACACAAAACTAGTGCGGACTCGAAAGAACCTCGGAATTGCAAGTAGACGTCGTGGAAACTGTATCACGGCATTTTTTGCGTAGTCCGTGAAAGGCCAAAATTCGGAAAAGTATCGGCAGGTATCGGTAAATAAATTCCAGCCGATACCGAAACATCAGCCATAATGTTGCTTAACAAATTGTACGTTTAGTTTTGGTTTGAGTTGGTGTTTTAAGCCCACTTTGTGCACAGAAGGCTAATCGGACTGGACCTACAGTTTAAGGTGGAATCCGAACCACTATGTGCCTCTGCCGGGTATCGAACCTTGATTACAAGGCGACGACGCTACCATTGCGCCATCGGGAAGGCCCTGAAATGTACGTTTAGGCGGTTTGATAAGATTAATAAGATAACGAGCTTAATTACAGTTTACATTAGATGGCATCCGAGCCTGCTGGCTGGTGATTTCACTGCACATCATTTCCGGTCCACGTCTTCAATTGTCCCTCATAACATGCTTTAGATGGAAGGTTGCTTGTCCTATATACATGCAACGTGAATAGCAATGTTTGAAGCTGAGGGTCCGTCATGGCACACTCCAGGGGCGGCTCAAGATAAAGTTTTCACCCTGGCGATGTGAATCCCTCCCCAATTTCTACCCGCCTAACTTTCCACCCTATTCCCCCTCACTTCCCCAAAACATGACCATGTTATGTTTTTATAGGGTTTTAACGAGGAAGAATTATAGCTTTATTTTTTAAATACCTTAACTATTACTGTTAAAGAATGCGTTTATTGTAGGTATGTTTTTATTTAATACCTACATAATGATATTAAAATTACAGTAGGTCTAATCTCTTACCTTCAATTCATACATGATATTGCAATAGGATGTACATATTATATTATGCAGAGTAACATAAATGATTTTAAACCCAAATCCAACTCTTCTTAAACTTATATAATCTGAAATAAGATTTTGGCGTTACTCAAGAGGGGGATGCCCTGATATGGCGCCCCCATACCAGGTAGTGTTGCCCACGAGACGAGACTTTGGCCTGTCTCGTCTCGTGGAATTGCTGTGAAATGCTGTCTCGTCTCGAAAATATTCGTTTGTCTCGGGACACATGATCAATCTCGTCTCGTCTCGAATTTTTAAAAGCCTGTCCCGTCACGTCCCGTGGGCAACACTAATACGAGGAGGGCGGCGCCCTAGCAGTCATCCCGCCCTTAAGCCACCCCTGCTACATTCTCTGTTCTTTAAATAAGGGGTGACTTTCGCAGAAAGCAGCCAAACGCCAATCCGACTTCCACGTTAATACACCCCGGTAACAGCAATCTTGCAGCCCAACGTGGCTCTGGCGTTTTGACCTTACGACAAATTGGGTTTTGTGTTGCCTTTATGTGTGCTGAGGGCCCATTTATAAGCCTCGGCTTTTAACCTAGGTAATGAATATTAAATCATCAGACACACATGTTGATTTTAGTTATGCTAAGGGGTTTGGTCCCATGTAATGTGTGGGTTCAAATAGCATATGTACTGACGCACCCAAACTTTTTATTTCAATTAATCAATTTTATCCTCGAAGACAGTGTAGTTTTAGTTCTTGTATCAGTTTTAAGAATTGAGCGAGAATGGTTTTAAGACATATTTTCTTTTTTTGTTACTTTGTTCTTGTCCACAGTTTTACTTTAGTTAAGGGAGGTTTCTCCGTATTGTGCGACGGGCAAAAATAGCCTATGTGTTCATGTGCCTATAACATAAAAATCAATAAAGTAATATTTAAATAATGTGTCAGTCTTTACTGAGGTTACTTATACGAGGGTGGATCATTAAGTATCGCACAACAATTTTTTAAAAAAGAAGTTTAATAGGTAAGACAACATAAATTATGCACAATGAAATCACATCTTCTAACTACATTTCGACATAGGAGCCAAGTCTTTCAACACATTTTTCCCAACGTGGCACTAGTTTCAATATACCCTGTTCATAGAACTCCGTCAAATTGGGAATACAGCCATCTGCACACAACCGATTGCACTTCCTGATCGGAATTGAAGCGTTGGCCACCTGGGAATTTCTTCATTGGGCCAAACAGATGGAAGTCTGAAATGTTGAACCACCCTGACAAGGTTGAGATAGATCCGCCGGTCGTTGAGAATTGCCTGCTCAATGGCTGTAACATTCCGTTCCGTTGCAGCTGTTACTGGTCGCCCGGAACGTGGCGAGTCAACAAGGTTCACACGGCCTCCTTGAAAGAATGTGCACCACCTGGAGATGTTGCTACGGTCCAAACAGTCTTCCCCATACACGCCCAACATATCTCTGAGAATTTCACTAGGGTTTTGTCCTTTCGCCCACAAAAAAAGAAATACAGCTCTTTGCTTTTCACACGTTGACGACAATAACATGGGCGCCATATTTGTTAAGTAGTTCATGCTTCTGCCGCAAGAGTTATACCTGATCGAACAAATGTCGTCTCTAGCACGAACTTCGAACTATACATCTGTAAAATTTCAACGGCCCAGCCACAATAACATCGCGTGAAAAAATTGTTGTGCGATACTTAATGATCCACCTTCGTATATGCGAGTTTATTATGTGGCACATTCTTCTGGATATAGCCCTCAGCAAACTCGCGAAATAAAGTGGATAGTAGGCCCGTACCCAGGGGAGGGGCCATGGGGATCCCCCCCCCCTCGAGCCATGAAATATTTAAATATGAACCTATAAGAAACCACGTAAATTACATCTTCAAATTTGTAAAAAATTCAATTTTGTTCTTGCATAAATGAATGTGTGTGTGTGTGTTGTGTAGAGAGCCGGGAAGTCTATAGTTTGCAATATTAGGTAGTTTTAGTGTCATAACTATTGATGCAAGGCTACCAGTCGTGGCGGCGATTAGGGGGACTTGATGCACTTGTCCCCATACTTTTTCAACTTTTGCCCCTGCACTATGATAAGACTTTTCTACCAATGCCCGATTGGAGGCAGATAGTGGTTCAGATCCCACTTTTAACTGTAGGCCCAGTCCCAATTAGCCTATATGTACATAGATGTTGGACCAAAACAAAAACTCAAACGTTTCTACCAAGAGAAAGTAAATTCTTTGTCTCCCATTTTTGGCATCCAATCTCAGCTATTGACTACCAGATGAAAATGTCTCACTTTTCTGTTAACTCACATTTAGAGTTCTTTATTGCAATAAGAATTGCTAATATGTATAATTTAATTTATAAATATATTATTTTCTAAACAGAAATAATCGTCACGTTCATTGGTGCTAGTGTAACAAAATGAAAGAAAATTTGAAAACATTGTTAATTTACGGAACCCGGAACTATTCGAATACTTGTGAGAATTGAAGGTAAACAATAAGCACTAAGCTGTACGCCATGTAGCAGCTTTTGTCTGTAAGTGACTGTGTGGCTGATTGTCGGGATGAGGGATCGGTCAGTTAATTATTTTTTTCGTTTCTTTGCAACTATACAATTGTACGTCTAAAGCTGTAATACGTTCAGTAAAATAGTACCCGGAATTTGGCTGGTAAAAGTTCCACATTGGAGGTATGGAGAATTCATTTTGTCAGCACTGTACTGAATGACCACGCAGAGGGGTAGAGTAATCTATCCATCAGTTTGTGCACAGCAGCTGTTTACGTTAGTTGTGTTGACGAGTGTTCTGCGATTTGCAGAATGGAGACAAATATCGCCCAAAGAATTTGTTTGAAATTTTGTGTTGCCAACGGACTGTCGTGTGCTGAATCGTCGAAAACACAAGCGTATGCATGGTACAAGGCTTTCAAGAAGGCAGAGAAGTTGTTGCTGATTTGCCCCGTTCTGGTCGACCTTCCACGTCGACGACTGACGAAAACGTCGGAAAAATCAGGACAATGGTGCTTGAAAACCAGCGTGTGAATGTGAGAGAGGTTGCTCGTGAGCTTGACATATCACACATGTCCGTTCACAACATTTTGACTGATGTGTTAGGCATGAAACGCGTCATGGCACGACTTGTTCCGAAGGAGCTGAATTTCCTGCAAAAAGCACATGGCAGGGATGTTGCTGAAAACATGATTTCGCGAGCCTCTAGTGACTCAACCTTCATGAAACTCATCATAACTGGTTATGAGACATGGGTGTATGAGTATGACATGCAAACAGGTCAACAATCTTCGGAATGGCGCTTCGAAAATGAACCAAAATCCAGAAAACCACTCCAAAGTCGCTCAAAAATTAAGGTCATTCTCATTGTTTTCTTTGATTATCGTGGTGTTGTGCACTCAGAAATCCTTCCAGCGGGACAAACTGTGAATAAAGAGTTTTATGTGACCGGTAGGAGGCGTCTGCGTGACCAGAGTTATGGAAAAACAATTATTGGATTTTGCAGCACGATAATGCGTCGTCGCACACGTCGACTCTTGTTTGCGAGTTTTTGGCCAAAATCTCAACAAATGTCCTCGCCCAAGCCCCATATTCTCCAGATATGGCTTCGTGTGATTTTTTTCTCTTTCCGCGACTCAAGTTACCACTTCGGGCGGTTTGAATCAATTTAATCCATTAGGGCTAAAGGAAATTCGCAGAAGGAACTCAGGGCGATACCGTCTTCTGCGTTTGAAAAGTGTTTTGAAGACTAGGTTAAGCGTTGGCATATGTGTGTTGCATCTGATGGGTCCTATTTTGAAGGCGACAAAGTGAATGTTGACGATTGACCACGTATTTTGTGTTTTATTCACAAATTCCAGGTATTTTTTGTACGTAGTGGTATTACCATAGCATTGGTGGTCACATCTAATACTCCAACAGCATTTGTCCGACCCCCGTTGTAGAATAGTTAGCACAGAGCGCTAAGACGCCAGGGGTTCCGGGTCCGAATCCCAGCCTCGACACAGGTGTTCTTTGTGAGTGTGTTCCTTTATCAATTTCATCATATCATCGATCATCCTCATCGTCACGATTAGACAAACATGGCAGAAAAGCAACGCAAATAAATAACCCAATTCAATGAACCCCACAGCATTTCTGATCTTCAATGTGTTCCACATTTTTATATCTACCTCCTCCCTCTTTAAAAACTTTTGGCCAACGACCTTATAGAAACACAAATAAGAAGAAAAAAAGGAAATGCAAGATTAATATAAGTATGAAATAATATTGACCATTATTAATGGAAAACAAGAATTAAAAATAAAATATAACATTTACTCGGTCGGTAACGCGTCTGACTACCATGCTCAAGGTCCCGGGTTCGATCCCCGGCCGGTTCAAATCCGGGAACTTTTCTAACGTTGGAAGCGGCCCCGGCGCCCACCCAGCGTCGAATAACATGGGTACCTGGGGGAAACCCTGGGGGGTAAAGGCGGTCAGGGGCGTGATGCTGATCACATCACACCCCCACTCATGACCGGATCAAGAAAGTGTGGGGCGTTACCCCCACACCCCCTATACGCCTTCATGGCATGGTGCTAAGCACAGGGGAGCACTTTACTTTTTTTTTTTTTTACCTTTTATAAAAACATTTCAACTATTTTGTAATTTATATATATATCTGTCCCCTCCCTCAAAAAAATCCTGCGGCCCTAGGGATAGCCATTTCTTTTCTCCTTTCGTTTCCCCTTCACCCCCGGCTTGCTTCGTTCTCAAAACTTCAACAACGTTAAATATTACCTATCTACTTTCGCTGCGTACAGTTTTCCCCTTCATGATGAAAAAAAAAAACATTTGACACAATAAATGTGAATGAAAGATGTGTTTAAAGAACTCCCACATTTTGGCAACGCAAGGGCAGGATTGCATGGTAAAGAGCTGATTGCAACGCCCACGCTCCTTCCGATTGCTTACGGCTGGAAAAATATTTCGGTAAGTGTAACGCCAGGGAGTGGAATTGGTCACATGGAGGAACTGTGACAGGTATTAGAAAGAAGTAAGAACAATAATAAGGAATCCAGCAGTGGTAGCCGTTGAGGGTTGGACTCGTCATCTCGCCGACGGTAACAGGTTCGAATCGTGCCACGGGTGTTCTTCATGAATGATCCTTCATAAATTTGATCATCACTGATCTTCATCGCGGCGATTATCCAAATGTGGCAGAAAAGCAACGCAAAATACAGGGTGCTCGGAAATTCCCCTTACAAACTCCTAGGGCAAGTAGAAGGGACTGATTAGACAATATTTGGAATAGGAACCCATGTCCTACAACCATGACAATGTGTCGGATGTGCCTGTGTTGGTATGCAACCGGGTAGGCAGTACATGACGTCAGAAGATCACCTGATGGCACGTGACGTCTACAAATTGTTGCGTTCCGCTGAATAGTACAATGAATAGTACGTTTCTTCTTTGTTCCGTTGGCGTTGTTACTAAATAAATTTCTTTGTATTATGGACTGAGTCACACGTCATTCACTTCTATACCTTACGTAACACCTCATTTGACATGGTTGTAATAAATGATTACACTTTAGGTCATCAGGTGATCTTCTGACGTCATGTACTGCCTACCCGGTTGCATACCAACACAGGCACATCCGACACATTGTCATGGTTGTTGGACATGGGTTCCTATTCCAAATATTGTCTAATCAGTCCCCTCTACTTGCCCTAGGAGTTTGTAAGGGGAATTCCCGAGCACCCTGTATAAAAAAATACAAAAATAATACATGGGTGTTACTAGTGGTGTATCCTCAAAATTAGACCTGGTTTACCGCAAGAATTCTTATTTGTTGTATATATTTATCATTCACTCCATCTAGATGAATTAGATCTAATAGAAATAAAACACCAGTAAACAGTAAAACAGAAACAGGAGTCTGACAACTTCAAACCTTCCGGCAATTTCGATATTTTTCATAAAATTTCCCTTTTCACCGTAAATTGAACCTGGATTTCCCTTCACGTATCCTCTGCCAAGCGCGGCACAAAAACCGAACGGAACAAACTGTTTTCTCCCGTCAATGATATTTCCACCGGTGGAATCTTAAATAGCCACCCGGCCACTTTTCCTTCGGTCCTGCCCGTGTACAATCGGGGAGGAAACCTCATCATCAGAATGATGCGATGGAGAGTGATCAGTGGCGTACGTAAACCAGCCTTTAAGTTATTTAAATAATTTACTTAAATTCTGGTTTAAAAGCTTGTTGGATAATATACAGGGTGTTTCCGTGACCTTGATTCAAACTTTCAGGGTGGATGGAGACTGACTCAAGTACCAATATGAGATATGGAACCCCTGTCCGGAAACACCATTATAAAGTTATGAGCCAAAACTATTTGGGTCTTCTTATGACAGTGGAATAAATCAACTGAAAGATGCAGAAGGCCGCCATTTTGAACAATTATTGTAACGTTTTCGTCGTAGAGTGCTCCGATACACTGTAGTAACATCCATATTACATCTACAAGCCGCATCTTTGAGTTGTCTTATTTCCCTCATATAAAACCCCAAATAGTTTTGGCTCATGTAATATGCGAGGAAAGTTGATTTACCGGCGGTAAACGCGATGACGTGGAGAATTGGCCACTGGGTGTTATCTTCATCAGTTTCACCAAATTCATCCTCATCGTCTCGGTCAACCAAAAATGTAAGAATAGTGGCGCTACATAACAAAATGCGTACAAGCACAAGCGAGCGGGGAACAGTTTGTGGAGAAGTGAGAATTCGCCACTATGTCCCATCAAGGTGGGTAAGTTAACAAATCATATGAGGCAAGATGATAAACACTTCTCAGATAAATTTAAACCTCTGCATATCAGAAATTGGAACAGCGTAATTCACTAAATATCTTAACGACCTAGCCAAACTGTGAATTACTATTGCTTTCTAACATGTGATCATTAGCTGTTTCAGTTATGTGAAATGCACATGGCGAGAGTATTTTGGAAATATCCGGGCTGAGAAAGATTCATTCAGAATCTGAACTAACGTTTTGAAAACAGGAAATTACGTGTGTGCTTATTTCCAAAGGTACTAAAACCAACGACAAACCCATCATGCCTCCCCCGTTATATACATGTGTATACAAATGTTCAGAGATCAGAACGCTACATTTTAAAAGTAGCTTCGCTACAGCTACAGCTACTCTTCCAAAATGTAGCTTCGCTACAGCTACAGCTACATTTACCAAAAAGTAGCTCGCTACGCTACTCCTGTTCGCTACTCGCTACTTCGCTACTTCTGCATAAGAAAATTAAAAACAACCACATGGATATTCAAAAGAAGCCTCTAGTATGATAGTTGTACTTACTGAAAAATAGATTCTGTTATTTATTATCATGATTCCCTTCATTCGATAATTTTGATAGCAGTGTTTCTTCAGTTACTTATTTTACTATAATGTTTGAGAATAACGTATATATTCAAGAGGCACATCAATTCAAATTTGATATATGAATATTGCAATTAGGGTGTTACCCAAATTTATGAATACAACTATACACAAATAAAATTTGGTAGAATTACGTATCTATATTCACATATCAGCATATTTTTCTTGAGAACAAATATTTCATTATTTAATAGACTGATATGAAGGCAGCATTCTGAACATTCATACATATTGGGGGGTAAACTATGCTTTATGACATATTGAAGGGTAATCTATGCTTTATAATGATAATTTTTCTTATTAAATATCCATACTGCTATCATGGAATATTAATGAAAATGGGGTCTTACACGTGTGCGTGTTGTTCTCATTGTCATATCACAAATATTTATGTGGCTGACTACTTTTTAAATATGTATTGAAATTTATCATATGTATCGAAATTAACTATAACGTGTTGTGCAAAATGGGAATAAGATAAAAAATGTGATATTTAACAATTCTATATTCTTAGCACTTAAATTGAATGCTAGTTGGGGGGGGGGGGTTACCCAAACCTTGGGGATAGCTGGTGTATGCTTCTTAGATGAGAAACAGGTGGAGCGATGCTTTACGTAAGTTTTCATGTTTGGATTGCTTCCCTGAAGACACAGTGGAAATTCTGTCGCCTTGTAATCCAATGGCCCCAGGTTCGATTCAGTCTCGATCAGCTTATCTATGCATAAATTGGACTAAAAATATATACTAGGAAAGACTCCTAGTTGGGAGGATGGAATCATCCTGCTCCTCCACTCCCCACACTGCTCATCATCATTCTTCATTCTTCCTCATTCTCACAATTAGCCGAAAGTGGCAGAAAGTTACTATAGATAAGATAATAACTAAATAAACCATTCATCCTCATTGCCATGATTAGCAGAAGTTACAGAAAAGCGACGCAAAAGTAGGAAAAATACATAAATTTGAAAACTATGTATACTATTAACTAAAGAAAATTGTCGTTTCTGCAAAAAAGTATGTACTCTTTACAATATGATAAAATGTATTGAGGAAACTGACACTGATGTGTAAACCCGAGTGTTCTAAACATATTGTAATTTTAAAATTTGTGAACAAAGATCATCACGAAATTAAATGTAATTCCAGAAAGTGTACGTCCATTGTTCTTGTAACAATAATTTCTTGCTGCTGACATCATATATACTCACAATGATCAATGCTAATTCCAGAAACTCGATCATTCTTGCAACAATAATATCTTGCTGGTGAGATCATATATACTGACGATGGTCAATGTTGTTAACATACTGAGCCATTGATTGCTGGCACTAATGCTTTGTCAGTGTACTGGAAAACGGATCGCTCGTTTTTGCACTGCAAGTTGTGTTTTACACAGTAATTATTGATATTTTGCTGTCTCTTACACCATGGATATCCACAGGATTTGTTCCGGGTGTGACACAAACAAGGCATTTTTTCCAGCAGTGCAGCAAGCGAGACATGTCTCTACCCAAAATAGCGATGCAACTAAAAAAACGTAGCTGTTAGCCTGGATAAATTTATATATGTCTGTTAGTTATCTGTATATAAGAAATATTCAGATATTAATTAAATAAATTACGCAAATATCTATAATGCGTGATATTAAGATATTTATAATCTAGATTATACGTGTTCGCATGTAATAGACTGTCTTTATTAACCTCCTGCAAAAATAAGTGTTATTGGATTTTTTTACGCTATTGCCACATTCAAAATTTACCTCAAAATGCAGAAAAATAATGTAGCTGTAGCGAATTTTTCGCTACAACTACAGCAATTTTGTAGCTTCGCTACCGCTACAACTACAATTTTCAAAATGTAGCGTCGCCACAGCTACAGCTACAAATATTGTAGCTAGCTACAGTAGCGACGCTACAAGTAGCGCGCTACTTCCGACCACTGCAAATGTTGTTATGTTGTCCTCGCATGACGTTCAATTCGATTAACCGATTAGATTGACATCCATAGAAAATTGATTCTTTGTCAATCGTTAGTCAATACAGTATATTTCACGCATTACACAGAGCCTCGCCCCAGATACTGTAACGGATGTTTTTTCCCCCAACCACCCTTGCAACTGACCATTAGGTAATCTATACTTTGTTGAATTCTCTGAGCTCTTGGACATTCTCAGGCAACAGCTCTGACACCAACCGGAACCCTTTCGCCCCAGAAATGTCAGTGTATGACATCAGAGTCATACAGTCATTGTCTCTTTGGTACTTGCTGGACTTAAGCTTCAAAATCTAATTTTAGCCATCAGTATTTCATGGGCTGTTGACTTCTCTGGTAGCAGAGGGAGCTTAAAGCCCGGGCGACTTCCCGGGGCACCGCCCTTGAGTAGCGCTTAAACCTTGATCGATTTGTGTAGACAATAACTTGCTGATATCATAATAAATAAGTGTGTTGCAAAATCATATAGCCATTTAAGCTAAGAAGTTTACTATAATTATAATATCATTATGTAGGCAATAAAGTAGGCATAACGGCAACACTTAAGGTATTTAAAAAAATGCTATTATTTTCCCCCGTTAAAACCTAAATATGTGTATAACATAGCTATGTTTTTTACTGAGGGCTGGTGGAAGCCAGGGTGGAAAGTTTCGGGGGTCGGCGAGGTAGAAATTAGGGGAGGGCGCCAAAAAACACCTCGTCGTGGGTGAAAATTTTATCCTGAGCTGCCCCTGTGTGCTAGTTTTGTTTGTCGATGTTTCGTTCATTAAATTTATCTTTTAAATTACACCTCTTCGTCTTTAAATGTATTAGTTATTAAATGAAAACCGCGTAACTTGGTATGCCTTTCTTGCTGTATGTATCGCAAATGCTAACCGGAATGTTACCTAGATCTAAAACATGTAACCGTCTGCTAAGAAGATGCTATAAGATTTTTGTAATCATTCACGTAACACATACGCTAACAAAAATATTAATGGAAATGCTTCCGTATAAAGCGCGTCTAAATTCATGCCTCCCTATCACAAAGTGGTAGCCCCAAAGAGAACTCCGGGGTTTCAAACACAAGCATACAGTGGTGTTTTGACCGTAAATGTGAAGCGACAACTTGCAAGTTTGACTTCACGCATTCCTCACCAGATAAGACCCACGTTACATATTTGTGCAGTCGTTCTCCAGGTAAATAGATAACCAACCAGAGCAGATCTCTATTCCCTGGAAATCGCGAAGTCCGATTGTTTTTGTTTCTTCTTTTGGGTATACGTAAAATACATTGTGTATCAAGAAAAAATCCAGTCACTTGACCATCTGCGTCAAGGAATAACCACAATCTTAGATCAGGTCTCTATAGATATACTTTCCCGAGTGTGGACTGAAGTGGACTATTGGCTGAAGGGCTCTAAATGGTGCACACAACGAATTACACAAAACGTAATCAAACTTGGAACATTACACTTCCATAAAATACGTTACACACACGTATGATTCACAATGTAATAAAATAACTTGATTTTGATTGAGTGATTGAGTTGGTTTTAAGTCAACTTTATGCACACTAAGGCTAATCGGGACTGGACCTACAGTTTAAAGTGCGATCCGAACCACTATGTGCCTCGACCAGGTATCGAACCCGGGACCCCTTGATTACCAAGCGACGACGTAAAATAATTTAAATTCAAAACCCCGCATTTCTTTTTCGGATGCCCTGTGTATTTATCACACATCTTATCTGTTAACTCACATGCACAGATCTTCCAACCACGATGTTGCGCAACACCATTGGATAATCCCAAGGCCGGATGAGATCCGCTGTTTGAATCAGTTCCTCGACACACGTGGTGGAGCTGACCTCTGTTCTTGAGGAACGCTATCTGCAACTCTACCGGTTGCCTTTTTTCCCTCGCCAGAAACCATTTGGCAACTTGTCGCCTTCACGGTATTGCTTCCACAAACACTTAAGGAACTCAGGATGGTCCTTATCTGTTGCAGGTAGCACTCAGATTTCCCACATGAAGGAAATTTCCCTCCACGTGGGGAAATTCAAGGCGAAAGGGCAAAAGAGGAATTTCATGTAAAATATCAAAATTTCGGGCATCGGTGATCAGCCGACTCCAATGTCAACTTTTTCTAGAAGGAAGTTCTGCTATCGCCGCAGAGTTAGGCAACATACATAACGCATTGCGGGAAAGCCAGTATTTCAGGATCTAAACCCAGTCATTAAAATAGGCGGCTGGGCAGAATTGCGCTGGTGCCACATACGGGAGAAGCAAAGCGAGAGCGGGACAAAAGTCGCTGGTTTCTGCACACTGTGTGGCAACGTCAACGGGGCTGCGTTGCCTATACTGATCGCAACTCCAACTGGCGGTTGACTTTGATGGCTATTTCTGGCGCGTCCTGTCCCCTAATCATTTTAGGGGGGGGGGTCTTATGGGTGTCAACAAACTAGTAGCGAAGTAAAAGATGAAGGGATCACATCGCTCTCCCGAAGCAACGTTGCCAAGCGACTGTGTGTCCGCCTGCATTGCGACCTGTGGGTAGTCTTTCCGGAAACTTAATCGTTCAGGACCGCGTGTGTATACCGCATTTGTTGCAACCTGTCATGTTTCCCGCACTAGCGATCGCTCGACAGTTTCTGTGCCAATGAGAAACGAGGAAAAAGTCGTCTGCTGAAAAGCAAGGAGCGAATGGAAGCCAGAAGAGAGGCGATTACGCAATCGCTGTTGCCACGTTGGGGTCTAACTCTCATGTGTTTTGTTTGTGTCTGCAAGAAGCTTGTTTTGTAAGCGTGGGGCTGATTAGTGTGATGTTTCATTTGTGCATTCCCGTGTATCTTATGCGCAGCCTGGCTTCGGCTTTATCCAACGCGGGGTTCATTCGGTCTACAGCAGCAATGCTGCGTGATGTCTGCTAGAAATGTCAACGACCGGCAAGCGCGGGAAACGGGACAGGATCTACCAGTTGTACCATTAACCCCCGCTGATTTCTGGTGCTGACAATAACGGTCCCCGAGAAGACCCTTTCTCGTTTTACAGTACGTTTGGCAACATGTGATGTACCCAACGCTCATTTGTTTCGTCCCGCGAACAACGTTCGGTACCTTGTGACTCGAAAATGTCCGATCTCAGTCGAAGAAAATTCAACTGATCGCTGATTCGCTCTTTCCCAGCCGCCAGTTGGAGTTGCATTCAGTATAGTTCGAGCGTCACACCGACCTCTCTCCGGGGCACTTTTGTGTCATCCCTGACCTTTCGAGCAAATACTGTCAGTTTGTATCACATGGATTACAAAGATCAACTCTACAACGAGATCTTTCATTCCCTTAAACTTCCGAACACACGGGGTTGTGCTCCGATGTGGCAACAGCGTGAACTTCTGCCACCCGCCTAATTTCATGGCCGTGCATTTTCGTGTACCATTCCTTATTGCCGGTGACTGTACAAGGGGTACAGTTCGGATCTAAATATGTATTGGCGTACTGTACCGCCTCCCCAGGATTAATATACAGGGTGTCCGGGCTAGAGGTATACAAAAATATATGCTTATAAAGAAAGAACTACATTTTATGTTGTTGGGTAAATGCTCAATCGATAGAACATCTGCCCGAGATTTGATCGTCACTATTTCAAGGTCAGCACCGAGTCGTATACATCGCGCATGCGCACAAATGTTCAATGTAACGCGCTCTGGCAAGTCTAGCAGCGTACGTCTGACGGTCAACATGTGGACTGGATATTGAACATTCGTCCTGCACACAGCGTCCTTGATAACCCTCCATGCGAAGAAGTTCAGCGGCGTCGGATCCGGAGATCGAGGGGGCCAGGCAGTGGGACCTCCTCTTCCGATCCAACGCCCAGGAAAAGTGGGAGGGTCCACGTTCCATTCTCTTCTTGCACGCCGCTGAACACGTGTTACTGATTTGAACTCTGGTAACCAAAGCACACACTGCACCTTTTGTTGTGCACATGTTGACCGTCAGACGTACGCTGCTAGACTTGCCAGAGCGCGTCACATTGAACATTTGTGCGCATGCGCGATCTATACGACTCGGTACTGACCTTGAAATGGTGACGATCGAATCTCGGGGAGACGATCTATCGATTGCGCATTTACCCAACAACATAAAATGTATAGTTCTTCTTTATAAGCATATATTTTTGTATACCTCTAGCCCGGACACCCTGTATGTGTGTAATATACCCCTGCTCCCCACGTTTCTGCGCCACTGCTAGCAGTCTCTGTCGCAGAAGCGGCTTAAGTCTAGGGCAACTGCCCGGGGCGTCGTCGTCCTGGGTGGCGCCAAACTAGGGCAGGCACCTTTATTAGCGCCCAAACCTTATTTCCGATTACATAAGCGTGTCTATTTGTTTGTTTAGTTGAGTATATTTTCAAGTCCACTTTATGCACAGTGAGGCTAATCGGGACTGAACCTATAGTTTAAAGTGTGATCCAAATCACTGCGTATCTCCACTTGGTGCGTGGCTATTTGTTTTACAAATTGTTGAATTAAATGTCGACAAGAATTAATTGAACTTACTGCAGCAAAACATAATAAGTACTGCAAAATCGTGGAGCAATTTAAGCTGAAAGTTTACTGTTATTTTGATGTCATTATGCAGGTATTAAACAAACACATATCTGCAATAAACGTTATGGTTTGGTTTGGTTTATTTTACTTCGCTTTTCTGCCACTTTCGGCTAATTACGAGGATGGGGTTGAGTGCTAATATGATGAAGTTACACACAAAGAACACCCATGCCTAGGCCGGGATTCGAACTCTGGACCTCTGGCAACGTACAGTAAACGTGTTCCTTAACAGTAACACTGAAAGGATTTTTGAAATAAGACTATTATTTTTTTGTCATGAAACCCGTAATATTTTTTTATTGGAGGAAAGTGGAAAATAGGATGATCAGGGTAGAAATAGGGGCGGGAGGAGGTATAAAGTAGTCGGGGTGCCAAAAATTCACCTAGCCCGGGTGAAATTTTTATCTTGAGCCGTCCCTGCTCTGTCGGACGCCTTCCTTACAAGAAGAATCGCAACATCGGTGTCTCGAATGGTGGGCGAGTGCTGCTTCACGTTTAGACAAAATTAGGGGAAGTTTCTTTCTGAGTGTTCAGAACTGTACGCCGCGGTGGTTACACTAAAAGCAACTGTCGCGAAAACTCTTGGAACTTCGGAACATGTGACCCCATTGTTCCAGAGGCTGTCGTAGTCCATGAGGTGGATGTCATGTTGACTCGAGTTGTACTTCCAAGCGATCGTTGCACACTCACGTACTCGGAACTATCCTTATGTAACCAGAGATTTCTCACAATTTAGCCCGTCTGAGGGAAGTATCATATTATTCTTCGCGTCGCACAAGGTCAAACGAAAAGAAAATTACATGCAGAATGAAAAATGCATACGATATATTATAATTAAGCCTTGTTTCCATATTAAAAACAATAAGTTGCTGACCAAGGCAGTTTATTAATAATATTTAATTAATAAACTGCCTTGGTCAGCAACTTATTGTTT
Organism: Lepisma saccharinum; assembly: GCF_977018435.1. Classification (NCBI taxonomy): domain Eukaryota; kingdom Metazoa; phylum Arthropoda; class Insecta; order Zygentoma; family Lepismatidae; genus Lepisma; species Lepisma saccharinum. The sequence continues at coordinate 16,793,774 of NC_139241.1, read as the reverse complement.
TTAATATATTATAAATATTGATTTGTTCCATCACAATATTTATTTACACTATGCGCGAGTTTCCCTGTAGTCATCGACTTACGTTGTGGGATGGAGCCATTGGCGGATTTAACTGGAGGGGCACGTGCCCCTCCCGGAGGAATTAATTAAGTAGTATTGATAACATTACATTACAGCCAACTAAAAATGTTCAGACCCGTAGCCAGGCAGGGGCCAGGGGGCTCAGCCCCCCCTGGCACTGTCATCAGCCCCCCTTTACATAAGGTAAACTATTTTGCATAATTTGTTTGCAGTGAAGAGTAAAAATGTAGACAACTCACAACTTTAAGGATAAATCCACAGAATATGAACAGTATCTATTACATTCGCTCATTTTGTTTATGAGCAAAAGTATTCTCTAGACTTCAGAATGTTCTTTCATAGGGGAGCTTCTTTATCTGTACCTTTACTATCCCTGTTCCAACCTCCCGTTTAGACAGAAATCTGTGACTTTGATGTCATCATGCAAGTTCCCTCCGCATCTGCGTCAAAGGTCAACAACAGCTCCCAAGTTTTGGGAAGGAAGGGGAGTTTAATTGCTTCGGCCGGGGGTGGAATATACTGTAGGCACTGTGATTAAATATTGTGCGTTTTTTGTGTGTGATATACATATCTGTATCATCTAAAATAGTATGGGGTGTGTAAGGGATAATTTCAGTATCAGTCAATTAACACTTCAAGAGATGTTTTAAAAGATGTAGAAAAATGTACTATTAGTGTAGTATATGATATTTATAAATGAATGAGCGCCCCCCCCACACACACATAATTTACCTTCATTTAATATTTTTTTTTAAAATGGACTTTGTTTACAAAGCCCCCCTGATAACCCGTGAGCCCCCCTGGAGATCAATTCTAGCTATGGGCCTGTATCTCGTTGTGTCCTGTCCTTCCCCAAAGACGCTAAAACTTCCCCTGTGTTTTTGCAATGTTGCCGGTTTTTTGTAGCCTTGTCCAGTGGCTTTAACACACACACACACACACACACACACACACACACACACACACACACACACACACACACACACACACACACACACACACACACACACATACAAAAGAACAACAACTAACAAAGAGGACACCCTAGCCAATGTAAGTTGCCTGAGGTGCGTGGTTCTTCCTTGTTTGCCATGTCAAGCAAGGAACTGGGTGCGACTTTGAGAAAAAATGGAAATCTTATGAACTTCTAACTGGTAAAAGAAAACGAAAAGCCAAAAAAATATATACTAAAAAAAAAGATTAGGGTGGCACTACAGCTCCCCCCTCAGTTAATTAGGATAACGAATATGAAAATAGTATCGTAATTATCTGGATATATTTTCTTAAATTTAAAATTAGTGCTGAACTGGGCTAATGTCAAAACTTTAAAAAAAGAAACAAATCCACTAAAAACATTTCCAATAACAATAATAACATTTATTTGAATGAATGAAATAAAATAAAATGACATATAAAGAATTATATAATTACCTTCCTAAAATATGCTTACTCCTATTATTTACAGCTTTCTTTCTTTGATCCCTGCCTGCCAGTTAAACCTTGCCTGACAGGATGTAAGAAGAAAAGGGGAGAGGTTAGCTTCGACCTTTTTCTCCCTCCTTTCTGCAGGCCAGAGCCTCTTCTTTTTTTTTCCACCATGTGGGTCGCCCTGTCAATGGTTCCCTCAGATGCCTTCCAGAAAGAAAAAAAAATGTCCTTGGATCTTGTCACTCAGCCGTTGACACAAACTCGAAACGTCAGGCTGCCTAAAAGGAAATGTTATCTCTTTATCTCCGTTGTAATTTCTTCATTGTGTCCACATGAAATAAGACTTTTCGGTATTTTTAATTTCATATAATTCTTCCTGCTCGCAAAGGAGGACATAAAACCTTGACTGTACTTGTCCATCATTCCGTAAAGCAAATCTCCAGTGTGTTCTACTTTCCACTCTTAGCACTTAATCAAAATAATACCATTTATTGCTTAGTAGCATTACTTGCATATATTCTCATCACCCCTTTGGGGGTAAATATTCAATTATCATCGCTCGTTTTGGTGGTGTATTTTTTCTTATCGCTTCATTCACGGTACATATTCACGTTCAACACTCCATTGGCGCAACATATTTAATTTTCTTCGCTCCTTTGGCGATACATAATTATATCATTAACTAGAAAAGTGAAACTTGGTATTATCAGCTTTGCTACTACTTAGGTATTCTTTATCTGCATGTGGAAATTTGCAATACTTGATGCTATATATTTTACTCCCAACATTGTTAACTCAGTGCTTCACAGTCTTTTTTTATTTAGAGGTAAATATATCAAATAAAACAAAAAATACATAATAGATCATCTTTAACATATTCCTCATAGGCAATCCTTACAGCACACAGCATTTTAACTAGTGACGTTACTGATGTTATTTTCTATCGGCAATCACATTTTATAAATTTCAATACATATAAAAAAAAATAAGGTTACATAAAAAAATAAAGTAACTTATAACTAATAACCAACATAAAACTCAATCATATTTATTTAATGAAATTTGCTGTATTCAAGTGTCCTCTTGACCAGCAAAGTCTTCTTCCTTTTGCCTTCTCCATGGTCACGCTTCATTGTCAGAAGGGGGTGGCTCTCTCCCTCTCTGACTTTCAAAAGTCATGGTGTTTATGTTAGGGAAAATTGGGGTTTATCCTTCCATACTGTTCTCTCCGGGTTTCCATCTCCCCCTTTCTCCATCATTGCCAAATGTCCATCCTTGTTGTCGGTTTGGGCTCATCCTGCTTCGCTGCAAACCTCCTCTTCCCCCAGAAGGTTGATTGGGAGGGTTGTCAAATTCTGTCCTGTGTCCGTTGCCGTAATTGCCCCGTGACCACGCTCCCCTCTCGGAGTTGCTTGGGCCTGGGTTCGCTTCCATAAAATTTATGGGTCTCGGATGTTGACGTGGGGATGACTGACTCGAAGCACCGTAGTTCATTGTTTCCTGAAGTTCTTTCAGTAACCGGAGCAACTGACTGTTGGTGTGGATGGTCGACCCAAGGAAACTTCTCTGCACAAAAGGGGGAAGTTGCTTTATCCCTAATCGAACCAACGCCTTTTCACTCAGGGGTTCAGGAAGGATGGCATTCCTTTCGATGAGTTCCATGTAATACTCACAATAAGTCTTCCTACCCCCGGCAACGTAGCGGTTCGTGAAAATCTCAGCTTTCAGGCACAATAACTTTTCCTCAGATATAAAGTAGGACGCAAACAGTTCCATGAAGGTGGCAAAATCTCTGCATTGCTTTCTGTTGATGTTGAACCAGCTGAGCGCGGCCCCTTTTAATGACAAGATCGCCACGCCTACCTGTTGTTCAGCCAGGATTCGAGCCAAGTTTATGTAAGTTTCCAGCTCCATGAGATAAGAGCTGGCTTTCACCTCGTTCTCCGAACCAGAAAAGCGCATGTCCCTGTGCAAGAACACGTTATTTGCGGTTGTACTATCGCTGCTCACTGTGGAGATGCCATGCACTACTGTTCGCTGCTCTCTCTCAAACCCTGGACTTCGTTCAAGCGGGCATTTAATGCATCTATTTCTTCCCTTAAATTGTTTAGTTGGCTTTCAAGATGCTGGAAAACCCCATTAACCTGCTGCGCAACATTTTGTCGAATTTCCTCCGCTACATTTTCTTGAAGCTCTGTAACAGACTGCCTAATTTTAGCTGTATTTTGCCTACTACATAGCTCTGGTTTGCCTCCGGAAACAGTTGCCAATTCCTCGCTTAAATTTCCTACAGTTTCTTCTAACGTACTGGTTCTTATGACAAGCTGATCCACGATTTTCCGATTTCCCTGCGCAACCTTTTGCCACATAAATTTAGGGTGGCACTACATTACTGACAGGATATGCTGTATTTAGCAATTCAGTCATTTCAATATGAATCATATTTTATGTGAGAATGTCCCATCATGAGAGATCATTAAAATAGCACTTCGAAAACCTAATAAAAATGTAAACTTTTACATCCAAATTTATGACCATACAAGCAGTAATCATGCTTTTAAAGGATACATGAATGCATTAATGAAATGTTCCAATTATTCACACAAGAGAGATAAAAATAGGTTTTCATCATTACCTTTGACTTTGGTTGAAGGTTGTTTTTCTTTTAAAGCAAATTATTATCTTTATATACTGTTATTACTGTTAGAGTTTGTATGGAATGTTCAACTATCTCAGGTGGTTGTAATTTTGATGTATGAAGTAAACTGCCGAGGACAAGATATCTCCTGGCGTGGGACCTCCTTTATGGCAATGACCTGCTATTGCTATGTTTACCTACAAAGGAACTTACAGTCGAACATGCAATTAGGCTTACTACCTCTGTCCTCATGTTTGGGCAACAAGTGGCAACCTTAGAATCTCTCCTCCTTAAAGCGGACAAGCAGGAAAACAGAATTTTTGTCAAAATAACAGTTCTGCACTGTGAATTGGGGCCGGGAAAATTGCTTGGCCGAGGTATAAATTAATAGTATCATGCATGAGAATAGATGTAGTGAAAAATATAAATTGAACATAAAAGATTATTTTTAACAACTTTATAATATCTACAGTCATCTTCTGTGTGCTTGCCGTAATTTTTCACGAGACATTGTTTTCAGTGAAGGCTTTCGCATGAGGGACTGAAAACTTTCACTTGCGGTCCCTCATTGAACAATGGGATCAATTCTTCAAATTGAGGTTTTCACATGTGTCCAGAAGTCATTACAATTACTACAAAATGCATGCCTCTTGCTTGTATCCACTCAGTCCTGCATGTCCTCAAGGTTGACAACATTAGCTAGAAATTGATAATTCCGGTTGATTTGTATTTGCCGGTTGATGTCATTAATGGAAGAATAGTGAGGGGAAAAGTAATGGAAAATTAGATAAATGGCACAATATGTTCAAGCATTGTTTGTCTACAAAGTGACCTAACTTAGCTCATTTACAAAATCATGAGGATTAATATTCTTCTTTCAGAATATTATGAATCATCTGCAACATTCACTATCTAGCACATACTCAAGGGACACCATATAGTGGTGTAAAAATGACTATATGTGGCATTTTTAACCGTTAGCAAAATTAATGTACAGCAAAAGAGAATTTGATGTTACATTAGCGTGTTTGTGTAGAGGAATATCTAGAAATGGTAGGTCATTTTTTCAGCAAATAATTAATTGGATATTCTTGTCTCTCATTGACTTAATATCGGAACATGTATGGGTCATAATAATCCAGCCTGCAACCTGTATATTAGGTAATTATGGTAAGATTTTGAATAAGTTGTTACATGTGTGGGGAAAAAAATGAAGCTAGTAGATTTATGTCATTAGTATCATCCTTGTTCGTTTGCACCACACTCTTATGTAATATTAGTAAATTATTCGTTATATTGGTCATTACTTCCAGTGACATTGTTTTATTTGAGCACATCATAAATTTTACAATTTGCAACTTTCTCATCATGAAATGAAAGAGAAAGATAATTAAGATGATTTGTAGTTTTTTTTTTTGCTAGTTTCAAATAAGTTCTGTGTTATTTTTTTCATTTTTTTGTTGCACTTTGAAGTGCATATTATCATAAATCTTAACAAACCCAAATTGAAACTTTTTTTTACTAAATTATGCAATCTTTTCAAGTATGTGGGATAATTGTTATGTATCGTTGACACATTAATATGCAACAACTAGCAGAAGGGAACCTATAATGGCTGACATTCATAATCAATCATAATACACAGATTAAGATAAGTGATTATTTAATACACTACAGATATGCTCACTAAGTTTTGAACATTAGTACCGAATGTGTCGAGGAAATAAATTCAGATTAGACATGGACATGATGAGGGGGCAGGGAATCAAACAGTTCCATCGACCCACTCTCCCCCTTGTATTTTGGCATTGTTCATTTCAAATTAGAAACAAGAAGGAAGCTCGTTATTTTCATTGTAAATAGCTGAACCAGTGGTTCCCAAACTTTTTTGTTTCTTGGCACCCTTTGTGTTTCGAGATTTTTCCACAGTGCCCAAATCAGAATCTAGGCCTATCTAACACTGGCAACATTCAGTTAATGCAAGCAACCTAACCATACTAAATTAAAAAATAAACACATATTTCAAATTCAGAAACATTTTATATGTAAATAGTTCTAAAACCATGTGTAGACTAACAAGTAAGGGTCATTTCAGTGAAAATGTTGGAACCTTTCGCGGCACCTCTGTCAGCCAGTCTCAGCATTCCAGGGCACTGTGGCGCACACTTTGAGAACCAATAGGCTGAACTAAAGTTCAGTTAGTATTCAAACAGAAAAACGAAAGTCAAAACTACAGTACACTGAAAAAATGTGTAAAATACATGAACAAGGATATGTTTTTAATATTCCAGCAATTAATCCAAAGAATGAATGGTTTGATAGTTTTCAAAATTCCAAAAATTGGAGTTTTGTGTAAGAGGCCAATAACATATACTTCATGAGTAAAATTTCTCCCGAACTTTTAAAGCTTTTTCTTGAATGAGATGTGTGGAAGGTAATGACCAACTAAAATAACTATACATTTCATCTCATGAACTGTATGTCCTGGATATTCACTCATCTAGTGAATCAAGTATAAAATGCTCCTCAAGGGTATTATAATAATAATAATAATAATAATAATAATAATAATAATAATAATAATACATTTGGAATAAAATAATTTTGTTTTATTAGTTTATGTTAGCTATTATTGTGTAATAATTATAACCATAATAATAAATATTATTATTATTTCTACTATATTTATATGTTTTTTAAATGGCCTGACCTTCCCTACAAAAATTTCATGTCACATACATGGTATGAGATGATGTAATAATGATGCACTCAAGTGTCATTGTACATATATTAGACCGAAATATTACAAAATGCATCTTTGGAATGCTAATCTGATGCATAGTGAATCTTATTTGGAACTGTTCCTATGCTTATATTCCAAAAGCAACTAACACAATATCAAACATGATTACTTACACCAGTCTTGACAGAGAACTGAGAGTCGTTTCTCTCATGTAATGATTTATCTTCACTTTACATTGTCTAATACAAAACATTTTCCGGTTATTCTTTAAAGGGGGACACAAAGTATAATTTGATCTGGTTGAGCGTGGGTTCAGATCGATTTGTATGACTTCTGTTGTGGGTGAATTGTTGATTAGAAAGGCATCAGTTGGTAGTGAGGGAAAGTTTTGTGCAGAGCATCAAAATGTCAGAAGAGCCTGAAGGTGATAAGGATGTCTCCAAAAAGCAATACAGGTTAGTTCAAGATTCGGTGTTTGTATTGATGTTCTGATATGGTGTGGACAATGTGAAAATTTTGTTTCATATAGCTCGTTATTTAACTTCCATGTGTGTCCTCATTATTAGTACTATGTTTTTGCATGCAGTGGCCAAGATGGTGTTTTAAAAATGGTAGCTCAAATGCAAATGTTCTGGGTGTCCAAGAAGTCCCCATACGCCTAGATTATATTACACAGTTCATATTACCCTAGATAGACATGACATATGTATTTATGGTAGTATATGTATCTATTTACTGTTTTTGCCAGCGTATAAGCTTATTGAACACATTTTTGAGGGAAAAGAAAAAGATCACTGAATTTATATATAATTTACAGTATTTCTAATATAATTATTATGTAGACCTACTTTTAACAAAAAACTTATCTAATTTAACTAGAAAAGAATACATTTTTATCTTCTTTATCACACACTGCAAGGAATCAAGAAAGAAATAGTGTAAGATCAAATCAAAAACTGAGTATTATCGTACAAGACACACACTGTTTTACAGGCCTATTTTTAAAGAAAAAAAAGGCATCTTATGCACCAGCAAATGCAGTATTTCATTATACTACGTATAAATGGAAACTTTACATTGCATTATAGTACATCATTCGCTCTATGCATTGTTGTTTGTGCACACACATCACTAGCCATGGTGTAACAACTGACATACAAATTCAAGCTGGTCTTGGTGACATTGAGAGCAGAAATGAAATAATTCCCAAGCAACCAAATACCAGCTAGTTTCCAATATGGTCACAGTAGAGTACAGGGACTTCTTGGACACTCTGTACATGACTTGTCATGCAGTCGTTACAGGACAGCTGCAGCATGTCTTTCTACCTATCCTTTCTTATCTCTGTGGGCCCGTTTCTGAAGTATATTTTCCTAAAATACACAAGAAAATGGTAGCTATACACTAAGGTAGCTTGTATTCAAACCTTTGTAGAAATTTAATCTGAATATGAATTAAATTTCTGCAACATTCTCAGGTGGTGATCACAAGTAGGAATTTCTCTCACTTTGTGCCTCTGTGGCTCACTCAGACTCTGATCAATTGGGAGACTGCTGGCAACCCTTAAGGAGCTTTCAGATTGAAGCGACAGGTGATAAGTGACATGCAACACAGGGATTTCACACCAAAGTGGCAAACGATAAGCAACACAGGCCTCATCAGCTTATATGCAAGCATTCCCTACACATCTGTGAACCACACACCAAGGCAACGCAATTCACAGTACTAGAAAATATACAAGTCTTCAGTGATATGTGCAGCTTGTTGTGTCACTTCAGTTCGGAAGATTGCATTTATTTCTGATGGTTGGTTTTTAAGTGCCAGGTGTATCTTCTCACATGTCACTTTGGTCTGAAATCTCCTTTAGGGCACAGCTGACCAGAGCATGGTGCTGAATGCATTGCTTCCAACGTGGCCAAGATCGAAAATATGTGGACCACCACCTCCACACAACCCATGTGTTGCAAACAGTGTAAAAATATTTCTTAAGTTTTTGACACTATCCATATTATCATCATTGTCAATAGGTTAGGTAACCACTAACCACTAACTGGCAATTTCTGTCCAGGGTAACCATCAATTCAAGATAAGTTGGACTGGAACTCCCACCTCTTTTGTTAACCCTGTTGTTGATGATTCTGAGAATATATCAGAATCTTTGGAAATAATTTTCTACAGTTCATGCATGTACTATTCTTCTTTTCTTTTGTGTGTTTTTTTTTAAAAAGGTAATCCAAATATGACAGTGCTAGCACAATGTATTGGAATGTTTAATTCTGTTACCTTTCAGTATCTCAATAATTTGATGGGCACTAGGTCTTGTCAGGACTACATTAAACTTCAAGAAATCTCTATTAGATTTGACTTCTTGTTTAAGAAACTGGTAAGTAATGAATAAAAATTTTCCTTCCAAAAACTATTAGCTATTAATTTTGAATTTTCTTTTGTTCCAGACAATGTCTTCCAGTGCCTATGTTTAGTAGGAATGACTTCAGCATCTGGTCTGTGCTCAAAAACTGCATTGGCAAAGAATTAAGCAAAATCACAATGCCAGTGATTTTTAATGAACCTCTCAGTTTCCTTCAACGAATGGTGGAATACATGGAATATGCTCACCTTCTGCGACTAGCAGCTCAGGAAAGTGATCCAACTAACAGAATGCAGGTATGGTTACTTGTGCACTTCTGTTCAGAGAAACTGGCACACTCGTTTGAGTTAAAGATCAGCTTTGGAGCCAATCAAGTATGGAAGTACAGCTGAAGTAAAGGTTCGGGAAAACAGCAACCTGCAGTGTTGCTGACCACTAAAGTTTTTCATCGGCTGCAGGAAATTTTCTGACTTGCGGAGTGAAAAGAAACGACGGTTACAGGAAAGCCTTGCATTTTAATTATTAATGCAATGCAGTGTCCGATTTGAAAAGAGAATGGTGGGAAAAAACTTCGATAAAATATGTTCGAGATACTCAGTATCCCATTACTAATAACAAAAAAACAATAAATTAAAAAAACAAAAAAAACTACCTCAATCCCTGCGCTTGGGAAAAATCTCATATTCATTTGAAAGCAAAGGAGAGTGGATGGTGGTTCCATTACCTCTTTCCCTAGATTAACGTAACAACAACGTCGACGTTCACCAAGAGGACCCGGGTTCAAATTCCAACCTGAGCCTGGGTGTTCTTTGCGAGTGTCCCTTCATCAATTTTCCTACATCATCATTTATCTTCTTCATCGCCATTAACTGAAAGTGGAAGAAAAGCGATGCCAACAAAAAATAAACCAAATTGACATTCAAGATGCAGACGGGAGAAAATAAACAATCCAAGGCAAGAAGAATATCTATCACGGCCCGAATGATGTTATTTCAGGATCACTTTCGTTACTTTCTCTTACGTATGCAAACTGCTTTTCTAGCTTGTAATTTGAACATGAAAGTAGGATAATAAATTTCCCAAAATCAGTACAGGCTGGATGAATGTCTTCATATTTTCCTGAAAAATCACTCTTCTTCGTCAAATAGTTAGTTTAAAAATATAGTTATGTATGTGCCATTGACTTATAAGATTCGTCGCCACATATCAGAATCTGTTATGTTGACAGAAGCTAGAGCACAAAGATTATTAGGTGTTGGAAACACTAAACTTGCACAAAATCACGTCTTGGATCATCTTCATTAATATACACACAATAAGAGCAATGTGTGCCCAGCATAGAGACACTATACCGTGTAGCGTATTGCTTTCAAATTAATGTAATTAGAGAGCAGGGACATTGAAAGTTTGGAGCCGGACAGGTAAAAGTGCAATCTTCAGGAGAAATCACCCTAATAGCATGATTTTTTGCACCACAGCTTGTGTCGATGTCGGTAAAACGCCAGCTTCGTAAGCTGAAATCCTGGGTTCGATTACCCATGTGGTCAAAGTCCCCCCCCCCCTTTTTTCTTCCAAACTGGTGCCACGAAAAGTATTTCACCGAGTCACAGCTTTATACTTTGTTGTTTTTCATGTGGCAAGGACGAGTCGCAGCTTTATACTTTGTTGTTTTTCATGCGGCAAGGAGAAAATAATTATTGAAAGCACTATGAGTGTGGCACAATTTTGAGTTTGGAACATATATTTCTTTATTGCATTGTTACATCACCAGAAGATCAAACATTATTTTTCTGTGAAAGAAAAATCACAGAATTTAAGTTTGAAACTTTGGGTTACATCGATAAGTGAATATTAATGTTTTCCGTCATTCATTTGCCAGTTCCCTCATTTCACCCCCCCCCCCCCCCCATACACACACACAAACACTGACAGACTGGTTTCATGTTTGATTTTATATCAGAAATTTCTGGATGGGAGGAGAAATATGTTGGTAAAAATTGTAAAGTCAAGGCATTTTAGTATGTCTGGTTGAAGGTGTTATTACTATAAATATTCGAAATTTATTTTAAATCAACCGAAATGATAGACATTTTGTGTTTGCTTGAAGAACAGGTTAAAATGTCTTCTTGTTTGAGAAATCGATAATTAAGTTTTCAAAATGATATAATTTTGAGTTTTACAGTGTTACTTGGTTTGTATTCTCTGATGAGATTTTGTTTACTACTTCTAGTAGTATGAGACAAGAAAGCAAGTTTTATTCATGAGATGTAGCAGAATTTTCCACATATATAGTACCTAAAGCTCACAATAGAATATTTCTACGCATGCAACAATACTGTAATTGGAGGTTTCACCCCTATTGAGGGAATTACACCATCCTATCCATGTTGAAAATTAAGCATTTATTGCTACAAAATTGGATCTCATCTCAAATGTGTATACTTTAAAAAGAAACGGTGGTGTGTGCTGTTGTCTGGCACAGAGTTAAGCAAATTGGATAAACTTTGTTTCTTAACTCCTTTTTAAATAGTATAAGGGAAAGAGACATTTGCAATCGGTTGGCCCGAGTTTTGATACGCAGTGGTTCGGATTCACCTCAAACTGTAAACCTAGCCGAGATTAGACTGTCCTTTTATGAGCGGGCTTAAATCAAAAGTCAAGCTCATGATGGAAAAACTATAAAAAAATAACAGTCTAGATCTGAATTGAAGGTTCTAACTTTGTAACATCAAGTGACTTAAAGTCTCCAACAGTAAAGTGTGTGACATGTCGACAGATTTGCGAGACATTATGCAGGCAAAAAAAAAGTTTGCCAGAAGCATGTCACTTTCAAAATTAAATACTTAAAAAAAAATAAAGTCATAATTTTGTTCTTTTTTTGTGTATTTTCCCCTAAAAACGAAAAATATAGGTTTCTCTTTGGCACTACTTTTTGATATCTCAATGTTTGCAATTGAATTGAAAGTGGGCAGCTTTCGCAATTTTGTTATGCATTAATCCTATTCATAAATGCCAAATTGAGTTGAAATAATTTAGTCTAATTTCGAAACATGTCACATGTAACTTTTCACCTTGGAGGAAAGAAAAAGAAAAAAAAGTCTCACCAGGGTTTGAACTCAGGTCACGAAGTTCCAGACTTCTAATTTAAGGAGTTAAACGAGACGTGTCAGCCCCACGATGCATGCGCTCTATGCGCACTCGTGTGCGAAGGTTTCTGCAAGGAACCTCGTTCTTGCTTACTGGCGAGGAGCCAGGTGCAACGAAAACACATGATTCATTATCTTTGTCTAGGGCTGTGGCCACAGCGTGAGAAGAGAAAGTTTCAATTAGATAATGTGTTGGCTGATTTTCTCTCGTTTATTTTACTTTGATTTTCTGTTACTTTTGGCTAATCGCGAAGATGAGAATGAATGACGATAAGTTGAATGATTCAATCACAAACACAAATGAACAGCATACACATGTTAGTCCAGAAGGGGAGCTAGGGTGGTGTCCCTCCCCTTGTATGTTTACTTTAACTATAGGACACAAGGAAAAATGGGTTGGAAATTTGAAAATGGAGAAGATTAGAAAAATTGTAAATTCATTCTCATTGGAGGAAAGAGCGGCTACCAAAAGTAAGAGGGATGAGAAAATGCATCATGAAAAATATGACAAATAATTATTTATATGCTGAAAATAATTAAAATATCTAATTATCAATAAAATAAATTTACTTTTTTTTGTAAACATAACATCAATGATTTTCGTTCAATAACAGTAGTTGAAAATTATTTGTATTTGTTTTGAATAAAAACACCTTCAATCAGGCAGACAGGAAATAAATTTTGAATATTTATAGAAATAACACCTTCAAACAGACATACAAAAGTGTCTTCACTTTACAATTTTTACCAACATATTTCTCCTCCCATCCAGAAATTTCTGATATAAAATCGAGCATGCAACCAGTCTGTAAGTGTTTGTGTGTGTGTGGGGGGGGGGAGGGGGTGAAATGAGGGAAGTGGCAAATGAATGACGGAAAACATTAATATTCACTTACCGATGTAACCCAAAGTTTTGAACATAAATTCTATGATTTTCTTCTCACAGAGGAATAACGTTTGATCTTCCGGTGGGATTTGTTCCCAGAAGAAAACATCAGAAGTGGTTGTTATATGCACGGAGTTTCAGTAACAACACAATAAAGAAAAATACGTTCCAATCTCAAAATTATGCCACACACATAGTCCTTTCAATAATTTCAATAATTATAATTATTTCCTCCTCGCCACATGAACAACAACAAAGTATAAAGCTGTGACTCAGTGAAATACTTTTCGTGGCACCAGTTTGGAAGAAATAAAAGGGGGGGGGGGAAACTTTGACCACATGGGTAATCGCATCCAGGATTTCAGCTTACGAAGCTGGTGTTTTACCGACATCGACTCAAGCTGCGGTGCAAAAAATCATGCTATTAGGGTGATTTCTCCTGAAGATTGCACTTTTACCTGTCCGGCTCCAAACTTTCAATGTCCCTTCTCTCTAATTACATTAATTTGAAAGCAATACGCTACACGGTATAGTGTCTCTATGCTGGGCACACATTGCTCTTATTGTGTGTATATTAATGAAGATGATCCAAGACGTGATTTTGTGCAAGTTTAGTGTTTCCAACACCTAATAATCTTTGTGCTCTAGCTTCTGTCAACATAACAGATTCTGATATGTGGCGACGAATCTTATAAGTCAATGGCACATACATAACTATATTTTTAAACTAACTATTTGACGAAGAAGAGTGATTTTTCAGGAAAATATGAAGACATTCATCCAGCCTGTACTGATTTTGGGAAATTTATTATCCTACTTTCATGTTCAAATTACAAGCTAGAAAAGCAGTTTGCATACGTAAGAGAAAGTAACGAAAGTGATCCTGAAGTAACATCATTCGGGCCGTGATAGATATTCTTCTTGCCTTGGATTGTTTATTTTCTCCCATCTGCATCTTGAATGTCAGTTTGGTTTATTTTTTGTTGGCGTCGCTTTTCTTCCACTTTCAGTTAATGGCGATGAAGAAGATAAATGATGATGTAGGAAAATTGATGAAGGGACACTCTCAAAGAACACCCAGGCTCAGGTTGGAATTTGAACCCGGGTCCTCTTGGTGAACGTCGACGTTGTTGTTACGTTAATCTAGGGAAAGAGGTAATGGAACCACCATCCACTCTCCTTTGCTTTCAAATGAATATGAGATTTTTCCCAAGCGCAGGGATTGAGGTAGTTTTTTTTGTTTTTTTAATTTATTGTTTTTTTGTTATTAGTAATGGGATACTGAGTATCTCGAACATATTTTATCGAAGTTTTTTCCCACCATTCTCTTTTCAAATCGGACACTGCATTGCATTAATAATTAAAATGCAAGGCTTTCCTGTAACCGTCGTTTCTTTTCACTCCGCAAGTCAGAAAATTTCCTGCAGCCGATGAAAAACTTTAGTGGTCAGCAACACTGCAGGTTGCTGTTTTCCCGAACCTTTACTTCAGCTGTACTTCCATACTTGATTGGCTCCAAAGCTGATCTTTAACTCAAACGAGTGTGCCAGTTTCTCTGAACAGAAGTGTACATAGGTTACTACTAATAATTGTTATTTAATTTTTTTGTGTTGTTATAAAACTGAAATAAAACTTAAGGTTCTTCTTACACCACGGAAACCAATTCAACTGGTTAAATTGCTGATTATTTTGCAATTAGTGCTCATTTTATATTTGCAAACTTTTAGGTCAGTCGTGGAAAGCTAAAATTGTTTATATTTATGTTTATATTTTGTTTATTTTATTTTATCTTGTTTCATGTGTTCTTTTAACACTAGGGTACTGTTTTACTGTTGTGTTTTTCGGGTTTAAAATGGCTTCTGCTGTACTGGAAATTGCAATAAATAAATAAATAAATAAATTTTGAAGCTTGCAGAAATAAGAATGAAAAATAATGTAGTTCTTCTACAAGTGTTATTATTTGGCAACACTATGCATTTTCGTGTACTCATGTACAGAATGAATATACCATAGGTTGATCCAAGGTTATGGTAATGTGGGTATTGCTACATATATTTATACAGTGGCAACTTGTGGTGAACCAAATTGGAGGGGCGATGGTTCACAAATTCATCCTACTCCTAATGCGAGTTTAGAAGAGGAATTTCATGTATCTGCTGTGATAAGTAGAGACCAGATGTTAGGCAAAATGCCTATACTTGATTTACACCCTGCTCTTTTGTTATGATTGATGGCACTAAGCAGCTAGCTTCCTTGATCTGGTTGTGACACCTACGCCATTAGTTCATTGATCCACCACCTATTGTAAATATGTTGAAAAATAGACACAGTTTTCCTTCTATTTGCTACAGGTATATGTCGAAACACACATTGCAACATCCCTATATTGATGTAATTAACCCATCCTATCCCTAATTTGAGTCTCTACTAAACCAACTTAAGCTGGCTTATTGGCCAATTGCATTAAGTCATCGACTTTTGATCTCGCCGTTGAAGTATCTTGTTTGAGTCCTGGCCTAGTCGTAGGTGTTCTTTGTTGGTGTCCCTTCATTAATTTCATCTAATCATCACTCATTCTCATCTTTGCATTTAGTCAAAATTGGCCAAAATAAAATAACAATAATAAAAATGAGATAGTAAACAAACTTTTGAACTATTTCTTAATTGAGTGTAAAAAAGAAAAATGTTCTTCTTAATGCTTTTCATGGTGTCTACAAACAAATCTACATCATCTGCTTATTATTATTATATACAGTAGAAGAAAGTTGACAAAAGAACAAAGATTTACATTTCTTAATTCATGTATGTAATTATTCCTTGAGATAAAATTTTAAACTTTATTATTTTAAGTGTGGACATTTGCATTCAAATGTTTGCGTGGATCTTAATTTTGTTTTTCTATTTCTTTTCCTTTCAGCTCGTGGCTGCATTTGCAGTGAGTGCCCTCGCATCCAATTGGGAGCGATTAGGGAAACCTTTCAATCCCCTTCTGGGTGAAACATACGAACTGGAAAGGGAAGACTTCAGGTGAATATGTAACTATTTATTTTTGCGTGTACTCATTTTTAATGTGAATGGTCATGGAGAATGAGATAATGGAAAGAAATTTACGTACACAACTGGGCGACTGTCTGTGATGCGTGACACTGACAGCTTTGAATAGAAAACCATCTCTCTACATTTTAGTCACAACACGTAATCTGAATATCCAGGATGGCAATTGTTATTAGAAAAAATACAGAAGAGCAAGAAGCTGAGTTCAGTTACCATCTCCCCCAGTAGCATATGCTGAGTCCAAGACCTGGGCCATCTCTCCATGACATGTGTTCCTAGGCTATGGATAAAGGGAAAAGCCTAAGTCTGCGCTAATGCCAAGTATAAGTGGCTAGACACACTCATTTTGCTCAGTCTCTCATGGCATCAACATTTCATGTCAATGGCAGCCAGGTTGAAAACTTCTAAGAAATCTAGTTTTCTTACTCCAAGAATGCCATTTATTCACAACTTCTAACTGATTTGCCTTCTGTATTTTACTCTCTAGGCTTCAGGCTTCACAGATAATCTAGCTAGCCTATATTCTCCTGACCACCCCCTAATATTTCCACTTAGAAATGTGGTGTAGAGGTATTTTATCTTTGTAAATAAATAATATAAAATACAAAAATAAAAATACAATATAAAAATAATGGGATTGAGTGAAGTTGAAATGATAGGAGACAGAGAGAAGGTGCTGGATAAATTTAAAGAAAAGCTGTGTTTTAAGTCCACTGTGCAGGTAGGCTAATCGGGACTAGACCTACAGTTTAAAGTGGGATCCGAACCATTTTGCAATCTGTCTCCGCCAGGTATCGAACCCCTTGATTAAATGGTGATTATGTAACCACTTAGCCATTAGGGAGGAACAAGATACTGGATAATAACTAGTTTTTATATAATCTATGGTCCCAAGTTATATAGGAATGAATATCCTCTAATAAAAATTCAACAAGTGTCTGCAGTGGCAAATACAAAACCTTTGCCCATCAAAATTGTTTATTGCTACTAAGATTTGTTACAAAATTAGTTGTACTCTAATTGAAGAGTATTTAACACCATGTAAGACATAAGGAGATGCACAGAGTCTTTGTGTGGCATGTTAATCTCAGAAAAATGTTACAAGAGTGTCCCCTATTTATTTTAACACAATTTTCATTGTATCCCATCTGATTTATTGCTACTATCGACTATTGTTTTTACATGTTGTTATAATATATGTTTATTTCCATCTCCCATGTGATATTTTTCTTGGAAATCCAGCTTTTTTACACTTTTTTGGCCATGGAACATATTTTGCCACCCACGATTTGACTTTCTGCTAGGATTTTATTACACAGTGGTGGGCCAATTTTTGTATATACCTCTGTTCCACTCTAACTTTCACGGCATCATGTGACTTCATCAGAAGGCTGGGCAGGATTTGAAACACGTTAAAAAAGGTAAAACAAGGATATTTAATCTTCCATGCGTGGTTGGCAAATGCTGACAAGTGTGGTTAAAAGCTATCAGGGAAATGGAGGTACATACCAAAAGGCAGTCATTACTTAGGTGAATATGTTGCCATGTGGTGTGAGGGTGTTATTAACCCAGCCAGATGTGCACTCTCAACTAGGACCTAAGGGACATGTGCTGAGGAAAAATTACCCACAATGAAAATTGCTTCTTAAGTCAAAGTTTTATTTGTTTTAAAGCATGTAAATAATAATAACTTCATTGAAAAATGTAATTAAAATTCAATGTTTCTATTTCATTGTGCACAGATAAAGTTGAGGAAAAATGAGGGAACAAAAAAGATTCTGAGAGGAGTTCTCGCTGCCATAATGTAAGGATGTGCTCTGTGTAATAAATACCCAGAAGAAAAATTACTTCTCCCTTAAGTCCGAATTTTAATTGTTTAAAGCATGTAAATAAATAAATGCCTCCATTTATTAATCTAATTTTATTAATTTTGAACATTTGGATGAATCTCACAATTGCCAAAAATGAGGGAAAAAAAGATGTTGAAGTACCAAACTGAATTGCACAAGTGCATGTTGGGTGAAATTTACACAGCCAGTGTTTATATGGTCCTGCGAATGGAAATAACCAGCTAACAGCTAATTGAAGGTCCCGACACTTGGAAGGGTTCATTGGAAAGGTACTGACAAGGGTAGTCTCATACACTCATCGTAAGTGATCAAGATATATATTTCAAAATCACATGTGCATCCTTACGGATTGATTGAATGTTGAGGATTGTAGCATTATCTCAAACTTTATAAGTGATAACTACAATGGAAATAAAGTTTCATTCCTATTCCAAAACGAACATACTTAAATTTTTCCTAAAGAAATTGAATGTGTATATTTTTGAAGAACTTAGTCTAATAAAGTTTTGTAACAATAAAAGAAAAACCTGTTAGTAATGTAATGCTGTGTGTTGCAGGATTGTGTGTGAGCAAGTGAGTCATCATCCTCCAGTGTCTGCATTTCATGCAGATAGCCAAGATTTCATCTTCCATGGAACTATACATCCAAAACTTAAATTTTGGGGCAAAAGCGTTGAAATTCAACCAAAAGGAACAGTTACTGTTGAACTGCCTAGGTAAGGTGATATTATTTGTAGATATGTAATTGTGACTCCCTTCAGCCCACAATTTATAAATATTTATTTTTCCCAATTACATTTATCTTACTCTTGTGGTTAGTTCCAACCAAAACAGAATTTTTTCCTGACTTTAATACGAGGGCCACTATTTATATTTTGAGCCCTGGCAACACTGATTGAAGTTAGGCGCGATTTGACGTTTGCACGGAATCGTCTGGCATTATTGACCATAACGTACTTCAAATGTTTTGTCAATAGCTTCATTTGTGTTGTTTATGTTGCCTTGGAGATTGCGCGACAATAATAAAATGGAATTAACTTGTAAACATTTTTGTGCAATGATTTTTTACGATTTTCGACGTGGATTATCAAGACAAGATCAACTTACTTCCACATTTGGCGATGAAGCCCCATCCTTTGCCACTGTGAAATGCTGGTATAACGAACTTAATTGTGGCCGCCATTCGCTCACCGACGAGATTTGCGAAGGTCGTCCAAAATCAGTTGTTGTTCAAGAAAACATTGATGCTGTGCAAAAACCTAATACTGCAAGATCGTCATGTGACATACTGTGAGATTGAGGCAACCATAGGCATTTGTTCCACCAACATATATAAAATATTACATGGTCATTTAGCTGTGAGAAAGGTATGTTCTCGTTGGATCCCACACAATTTGACAAAAACTCAAAAAGACGCTCGCGTCAATTAATGCAAACAAATTCTCAATAAATACAATCGTGGTGCTTCAAAAGACGTATATAAGATTGTAACAGGTGACGAATCATGGATATATGCATATGAGCCGGAACGTAAACAGCAGTCGACTGTATGGGTGTTTCAAGATGAACCCAATCCAACAAAAGTTGTTCGCGCTCGAAGCACATCGAAACAAATGGTAGCCTGTTTTTTCGGCAAAACTGGTCATGTGTCAACTGTGCCTTGAGAGGAACGTAGAACGGTCAACTCTGAATGGTACACAACCATTTGTTTGCCAGAGGTCTTCTGTCAAATACGGAAAACAAACAAACACCATCGGATCATTCTTCATCAAGACAATGCCAGCTGTCACACATCTCGTCTAACAACCGACTTTATGAACAGTCAAAAAATCGAATTGATGGGTCATCTGCCGTACAGTCCTGATTTGGCACCCAATGACTTCTTCTTGTTCCTGAATGTCAAGAATAAATTGCATGGACAAGGATTTTTGTTGGTGGAAGATGCCGTTGATGCGTTCAAAAACCATATTATGGAGGTGTCTCAAGAAGATTGGAAAAACTGCTTTGACAAATGGTTCGAACGAATGCAAAAGTGTATTGACCATAAAGGAGAATACTTCGAAAAACAATAAAGCAGTTTTCAATGCCAAATTCCTGTTTTTTCATTGTTAGGTTCAAAATATAAATAGTGACCCTCGTACCTTAGTGCAAAGGCACATTTGGATTTATAACATTGGGTTTCAAACTAATCACATTCTCACTGGCAATAAATCTATGCATGTATAACTTGTGACCATTGTATTCTTTTAATGATATGATGAAATTGATGAGTGGACACTCACAAATATCCATACCCAGCCCAGGATTCGAACCTGGAACCCTTGGCATCATAGCACGATGTGCTAACCACTCCAATTCAGTATACAATATTCATCTGTAGCCCTTATCCCAGCCCTTAGCCATGTGATCTCATTTCATTTAGATATTCTTCGCCAGCAGGTGGTATATAAGTGCCTCAGAGTAAAGTCTGCCTATCTCACAAACATGCCACAATTGATTTGAAGCTGAAATGGTGAATGAGGAAAAAATTGAATGCATTTTTGGTGTGTGTGATGCACAGTTGGCTAATCAAGACTGGAACTACAGTTTAAAGTGGAATGTGAACCACTATGTGCCTCAACCAGATATCGAACCTGGCTCTCCCCTTGATTACAAGGTGACGATGTTACCACCATGCCATGGAGGAGGCCGTGTGTGGGGAAGTTGTGAAAAATCTCATGAGTTTTTGTCTCTGTAAGCAAATGTGTAACAGCTCAATTTCAAAGTCAATATCTTTTTTGATCTGTTCATTTCTTCACACATGAAAAAATCTTACTTTTAACTAAGGCTTTGCTACCCAGTAAAATTCACATTAGCGTATTCATCATTGGGGTTTGGCAGCATTTCCATACAGCTGGGAGCTTTCTTATTAATTTGTGTCCACTTTCTGTCCCTCTCAATTTTGTCTGTCATTTTCTATGTGTGAAATTTTGGTATGTGATGTTTCTGTTAAAATAATTAAAATTTCAGAATATTTACTAAAAACAGGGTAAGTCATAATTTCCTCCAGAGTTTCAAAACTAAATATACAAAAGTAACAAAGGCAGGCAGACACAGCTGAGAGAAGCATATCATTAGATGGTGGAAATTCACTAACTTTTTATAGACCATTACAGATGCTTGATATGTCCTTCCTTGTAATCTTAGTTCCTGCCATATATTTTTGTTATATCTGTTGGTCAGTGGTAAGAACTGCAGCCATGATCATTTGTTGAACCTCTGATGTGTCACATGACATGAGATCCTTGATGGAACCCTAAAGGAAGAAATCCTGTAGAGTTGGGTCAGGTAACGTTGGTTGCCAGGCTAAATGAACAGAATCATTTTCAGAAGTGCACCCAAACCAGCAGCCTGGAATATTAGTGTTTAAGTACACATGGATGCCACCACAGAAGTGACATGGTGCTTCGTTATGTTATAGAGAAGTGTTCACTATCCTCATGTAAACTGTGATCCTTGTAGCATGTCTAGGTAGGGGAAACCAGGGCAAAATTATATCTCTAAGATATATTAAATCATATGGTGTTTATGGTGGTTTTTTATTATTATTATTACTATAGAAATCTAACCTGGTAATTTGTATTTGCTCCTGTTGATATATACAGGGTGTCTCATCTAACATTGCAACCTAAAATATTTCGTGAACAGCAACAAATATTGAAAAACTGCTTTTGCAGATATATAGGTGTAAGAGGGGCTCATGAAATTAGTGAACACAATACGTGCAACTATGTAAGGAAGTACGATTTACAACACAAACTTAGTTTTTTTAATGGAAACCCCATTTTATTTTCAGCTTATTTAAAAGTACGGAAAATATAATTAAGAATGGCATTGGTTACATTGAAATACGTTAAGTAGTTCTCAAGTAATTGTAACCTGAAGTTGACCAAACATTCTCACAAGTTGATTCATGTGTAGTAACATGCATATCCCCCTTTTGATGCCATTCGTGTATCGTAACAAACATGTTACTCTTCTGCATACTATGCGTTGTGCTTAGGAAAGTTGTGTAGTTTGTACATAAGTAAACTCTAAATCTAAAAAGTTCTGATACATCTTTCTGAGTTAACAAATTAAGAAGTATAAATTTTAAACATTCCGCCATCAGTTACATACAAAAATGTGAGAACGTCAACATCTTTCTAATTTTTAATTGGCGTTCATTTATTTAGGTCATAATTTTTAGTACATTGGAACAATCAACTCTTCTCGTTTGGTCATGACAAATCTTTGTTTTCAACTTTTAAACTTTGCAGCAGATACATTTTTCCTTCAAATTGATTTATCAAATTTATCAAATAAAGCAAGGCGTAACAAAGTGCACTAATTAACAAGATGTTCGTAAGAGTGTACGTACGTCAGAACTGTTGCTGAGAAAATAGTATATTCAGACTGAAAAGGCCGGGATGATACTTATCTGTGGCGAGAGTAGGAAAAATGCAGCACATGCATGCAGGCTGTATGCACGACGGCATTTGCGGTCGGCTGAGGCCGACAGCCATAGTGAAGGATGCACCTTCATGCTCAACTTCAGGTTACAATTACTTGAGAACTACTTGATGTATTTCAATGTAAGAAATGCCAATCTTAATGATTTTTTTCATATTTTCAAACGAGCTGAAAATAAAATGGGGTTTCCATTAAAAAAAAACTAAGTTTGTATTGAAAATCGTACTTCCTTACGTAGTTGAATGTATTGTGTCCACTAATTTCATGAGCCCCTCTCACACCTATATATCTGCAAAAGCAGTTTTTCAATATTGGTTGTTGTTCACGAAATATTTCAGGTTGCAATGTTAGATGAGACACCGTGTATTTGGTATACACAGTGACATAGTGAAAAGATGTGTGGTTTTAATGTTGGCTGTACAAATTATTCCTTGCTTAATATGCACCACAGTCTTTAGGGACAAATATTTTGGAAAAAAAAGTGTGTAAATATGGTATATGCTTTAAACACCTAAATATTTGTGATAGTTTTCAGACTTACTATTCACTACATACAATAGGGCAAAACTGTCACTTTCTTTACATACAATAGGGAAAAACTATCACTTTCTTTACATCAAGAGGGAATAACATATTTTGCAGTAAATTTTAAACAAAAGATGGTGAGCGAAACTAACTCTCACCAACACAGATTGGCTACACACCGGGAATTCCGGGAATTATGGATGATTTAGAGACTCCAGGAATTATGTGTGAATTTTTCTCCATAGACGTGAAAAATTGTGTCTCTTATTAATGCAAATCTCACTGAATTTATTTGTGTTTATAAATGTTCTAAGGCAAGATGGAAGGTTATTACAAGATAAGAAATCTTGAAGTTGATTAGTTAAATCTGAGTTTGAAATTCTTGTACAATTAGCAATTTTTCAAAGATTAGTATATCCCGTAACCTTTGTGATTTGTGTTTGTGGATGTATTTCGAGTCTGAGTATGTGAAATGACGAGTGTAAACTCCACACATTAAATTTAAAATTTATAATGTATATACAGTTTAATTAAATTGAATTAGAATTTTTTAATACATTGGAATCATACAGACCATTAATATTGTTAATATATTTGTGTGTGAATGTGTGTGGGTGGAGAGAGAAGTTGAAATAGAGAAAACATCTGTTTGCACCTTTGAATTTTTGGAAAGTTTGCCTTGAAAACTGGGTATTATACTTGAATTTTATCATTGCCTTAGAGTAGCCACCCTGCAACAGTTTTCACCTTATCTGAAGAGACAGTACATGAATTGCCCACATGATAGTGCCACTAACCGAACAGAAATTATGCATGATTGTTTTGCCTCAGAGGATCATTTTGACCTGGCCACCCCTAGATTGCACCAATAACAGTAATCTTGTTAAAGACTTTACTACAGGTGGTGTAATACAATCACTTTTGGTGAATCAGACATGTTCCAGCATTGCATGTGGATTTTCTATGTCCCAAATGTGTGTTGTGATGGTTTGCCTTACTGCACAAATGGAAAGTTGCCTCACCTTGTAATTCAGCTTCTTGACAAACAGTTGGTCTCCAACTGTAGCTAAAATTCAGCACAAACTGAAACAAACATCATGGCCCTGAAGACTCACCTACAGTAGCTGTAACCAGTATGGTTTCACAAGAAGATGTCTGTATAGAATGCACCATGTTCGATTGAAGCATCCGTAACTTCATGATCAGCCTGTATATCAACTTCCGCAGGTTGCTCACAAAGCTTTCTCATACACTGTCAACAATCTCTTGCAAGGGACCTGGCAGGCCTGGAACCTTTGCAGCACACAGGTCACCAGTCCGTAATAATTTCTCTTACCATTTAGTATTTTTTTTTCCTGTACGTGCCTCTTCGTTGTTCTTTGCACAGTCAATATGAACTGATTTTTGGCAAATTCCAATACACAAAATGCTTTCTGTTCACCTGTACATGCCACAATTGCAACAGTACTGCTCCTTGCATAGAAAAGATGCTACTTCGCTGCACCATGCTGCCCTCTTGTTCTACAAAAACTTGATAAATTTCTGCATCTAATGATATGCTTTACTCTGCTGCATTCTTCTACTTATTCCAAGAATCCCAGAAAGAATTAAGACTTACTCTGTATATGTTCCACTTTCTAGTGCAGTACTTCTTTTAACAACTCTCGATGTTGAAATGAAGGCAAGGAACCTTTTATTTATTTATAATGTTATATGCATATTAAAAAATATAAATAGTTAATTTAATGTTTTGTAACATGTTCATATTATAAATACTTATTAAGGAAATCTATGTAGTGAACGTTTATCCTAATATATTGTGGAGTCAGTTTTAACATCATGTTTAAATTTCTCTCCTCATCAGCTGGGGTGAAGCGTATACTTGGACCAATGTAAATTGCTGTGTTCATAATATAATTGTTGGAAAACTGTGGATGGAGCAGTATGGGACCATGGAAGTTGTCAATCACAAAACAGGTATTTAGCACACAATATGTTTGCATTTCTTTTCCTTCAAAATTTTTTTGTGATTAAATATTTTTATACAAGTGCAATCTATGCTTAAAATTAAGCTTTAGTTACCATACATATTAGTAACAAAGCAGATGAATCTGTTTATAAAGATTAATAAATTTCCTGATAATTATACCACTCGTATATTCGTAATAGTAGCCTGTGCCTTATTACAGTGATTCATAAGATCTCAACACTTAAAAACCAAACTTTATTAAGACAATAGAGCTGCAGTGGTCTCTTGACTTCCATGCGGGAGGCCCAGGTTTAATTCCCGGGGTGGGTGATCTAAGGTCGGATTTTTTCCAGCCTTAAACATCCATCATTTTTTGATGAACAGCTCTTTCTCTTTTGTACTTTTTTTACAACACACAGATATCAGAGACCACTTAATTTGCTAAGCTTCATGACACCTATCATCCATATTTTCATGCTACAATTTCACCACTCGAATTGTATGAAGTTTTTCTTGATATCTCAAGGGGAGGGAGCAAATGCTCCCTCTGGACCAATCTTTGGATGCCCTTGGTTGTTTGCCTTCCTTTGAGCTTGCTGATTCGTCATTTTATTAGGCACTTCTCAAGGCCATCTGTTCCGGATGTCAAGCTGATGTTGATGGTGAACGGTGATGGGAATAGACAATCTGTGAGTGCTGGTGGATATTGTTCAAGAGCTATGAGCAGTTCTATTTTGTCCATATCTGTAGGTTTTCTACACTGCACTTTGTTCTCCAGGCTGATGTTACCATACTTAAAGCATCAGAGTCATTCTGGTGCAGTGGATTTGCTTATCACCCCATGCCCTTCAGTACCATAATTTTCTGTGGTTTTCACCATTGCACATATCTACCCACAGCCAGCCTCATATCCACCAGAGGTGGGAAACCATCCATCCAGTTATGGGGTGACATGTGGTCAGCAAGACGAAGACACAGTAGTTGTAGGTTTACGTTGACCAGGTTATGCTACTCATCCGTAGCTCCCCTATTTCCTCATGACGATGGGTCCATCAGTTCCATACACAGGCCAAAATCTCACGAAAAGTTGTTGGGCTTCCCCCAGGAGACTCCAACCTATGTTTGTCCCGTAGCAGGAACCCAAAGCTTGCACCTTAGACTGCACGGCCACAGTGCAGGACCTTGTTAACTAATATTGTTTTTATAAATGTACTATAAATCATAATTTGTTCGCCATCCATTCGAAAATTCGTGAAAACTTAAAATATTAGATGAACATCAAAGTTGTGGTAAATTATTTGCAAGTCAGTAGCTTTCTTGCAAAATATTGAATTAAAATACTATTGTTATAGTGACACAGTGGTAACAAGATAGAAACATGAATGTTGCGAGTGTCTGAGCACTTTTGATTCACTGTAATGTTGTTTGTTTGAGTTTGTTTGTAAGTCCGCTTTATGCACAGAAAGGCTAATCAGGACTGGACCTACAGTTTAAAGTGGTATCTGAATCACTATGTGGTTTCACCAGGTTAACCTGAAATCCCTTGATTACAAGGCAACAATGCCATCGGGGAGGCCCCAAATCACTGTACTATGTTCATGAATGTGCCACTTTATGTTGTTGTTATGAATATAGTTTTGCATGTGAATCAAAACTCTTCTCTCTACCTACAGTCATTTTACCATGACAATCAACATTTTTTTCCCATTCTGTATCGTTCATCACAGCACTCATTATACATTACATCTTTACATAATTAAAATAATTTGTAAGCACTTTAGTAAAGTCTGGTAAAGTTTATGTCATGCCCACTTATGCACAGACAGGCTAATCGTAACTGGCTCTACAGTTTAAAGTGGGACCTAACCCCCTGTGCAATTTATGCCTACACTGGGAATCGAACCTGCAACCTTTCGATTACAAGGTGGCAGCATTGGACACTATACTGTTAAGGAGATCCTTGTGCAGACTGGCTTATATTCATATTTCAAGTCACTTCTGGTACCTTGTGATTTGGCACACACAGGAGATTTACTATGTAGAAATTTTAGCGAAAAATGCAGGCTTGATCAGGTCTCATACCTGACTGTGTGGAATTTTTCACTAACATTTTTCGTTGTTGCCTTGTAATCAAGGGGTGTCGGGTTCGATACCCGTTGGAGATACATAGTGGTTCGGATTCCACTTTAAACTGAGGTCCAGTCCTGATTAACCTTACTGTGCATAAAATGGACTTAAAACACCAAATCATTCAATCAATTAATCACTGAAATTTTTGCATTGTAACTTTCATCTGTACGCTGGGAGAAAGTAGACACTGTCAACGTCATCAGTATTTCATAGGCAACAGATCCCATTGGGTCTAGAAATGGCAGAGACAGTTCAACACAGTTAAAACAGTGACAGCGAAAATCAGGCGAAAACCAGGCTTTCCTCTGTTGCTCAGTTCAATGAATGGCACAGTATGCCACAGACACAGGTTCAAATCCTGGTCGAGCCTCATTTATTTCGCTAAAATTTCTACAAGACATAAAAATTTATTGGATATCGTGTAGATGGGATAACTGTAAAGCACACGTACAGGTCTTTAATCCTTTTTTTTTTATGCATTCCAATGTGAAATTATAAGGGATGTGTCACCATTGTAAGTACAACAATCTTTCTATTCCTTCTTTTAACTTTTAGGTCATCGAGCAATACTCAATTTCAAGCCTGCTGGCTGGTTTTCGAAGGATCTGCATCGTGTTGAAGGCTTCATAACAGACAAACAGTGAGTACAAATTAAACTTTTGCATTATTTACTAAAAAAAATAATAAAAAAAAATAAAAAAAATTGCAAACTAAACTTTGATAATTTATTACACGATACCTCTATGTTCTTAGAGCAATAAATAGCTGGTGCTCAGAGGCAAACAAATGTGTGCACTACACATTTTATAAAATTACTTGCATGTTGCATAAAATGCATTCAATGGTATACAGCTTGCCACATATGATGGACATGAATTGACCATTGTATCTGGCAAGCTGTATACTTCAGTCAGTTTTATGCATCTGCTAGGGACTGACTACTAAAATTTGAGATTTTTATGGATTTACTCTTATGTAAATTAGAAATTTATTGTTGCTTTTAAATGTCCCTGACAAATGGGTCAGTCACCTTTTCATGTCGAGATGCTTGTCAATTACTCGTACAACAATGTGTCTTTGTGATTAGCCAAAAGTGGCAGAAAAGATAATTAAAATAAAACAAATTTTACAGTAATGCATAATTTATTGATAGCTTTAAACAACTCGGTGGTTTAGTGACCTAATTTTAGATATCAGGTGGTTGGAGCTACTGCCTTCTTAGGAAAATGAAAGGGACGTGAGTGTCATTTACTATTATAGGAATTGAGAACTTCTTGTTAGTTTTTCAATGTGTTGTACTGAATTGAGAGCAGGAACCCTACAGCACAATTTCGGACAAAATATAGATGATCTGGCCAGTTCCAGTTGAGTTAGAAGGAGAGACAGAAGCTGTAAATAAAATACTTTTCTTGTATGTACACATTGCTTGCGTTATAGAATTATTTTAGTTTACAGTTGTTAAAAGCATTTAAACATCATTTTTTTGATGTTTCGATCTCACCATTGAAGTTTGTGGGTTCTTGATGACTACCTGGGCATGGGTGATCTTTGTAAGTGACCCTTTATCACATCATCACCCATCCTCATTGTCATGATTAGCTAAAATTCGAAGAAATGTGACATAAAATATAACATTTTTTTTTTATGTAACATTTTGGGAGAACAAATGGTCCTGTCTCCAAACATTTATTTGTACTTATATCAGTGTTGTTGTTGAGTTGGTGTTTTAAGTCCACTTTATGCACAGTAAAGCTAATTGGGACTGGACATACAGTTTAAAGTGGAATCTGAGCCACTTGTGGTTCCACCAGGTATTGAACCCAGGACTCCTTGATTACAAGGCGACGACAACTTATATCAGTGCTACAGGTATAAGAACATGGCATCAAATCTCTGTCATTAATGAAGCCAGGAATAAGTGTCTGATGCAGTGAGTGTCTGTTTTCCCAAAATGTTACATCAAAAACATGTTTAAATGAATATAACAACCATAAACGAGAAGGAGTATTTCAATGCTGCCTGAAGTATATTGACCTGAAGGTGCCACGGCAGAGTATGCTGAAGCATGTATTTTTATTGCTATATAAACTAAAGTAAAGTACTCCCCTGTGCTTTGCACCATGCCATGAAGGTGTGTAGGGGTGTGCAGTTAGGGGCCCACACTTCCTTCTTGATCACGGTAGAAGGTGGGGGTGATGTGAACAGCACCACGCCCCTGGCTGCCTTTAACCCCCCCCCCACAAGTTTCCTTTGTAGGATGCTGAGTGGGCACCAGAACCATTTGAACAGGTGGAAAAAATCCCGGTTTTTCCCTACCAGGGATTGAACCTGGGTCTCTTGCATCATAGTTAGACACCCTAATGACTGAGCTACTGCAGCTATAATTTATTTATTGCTATATATATTTTAAAATATTGGGAACCTTTTAGTACCTATAAAGTTTAGAAAACAGTTTGCGCATGTTCGGCACAAGGAAAAAATAAAAATATTTAAAAAATGCTTTGTTTGTGTGTAAAATTGTTTTCCAGTAGATAAGATTGTTTTGTTATATTCACAGGAAGAAAAAGTTGTACTTCTTGTATGGAAAATGGACAGAATTTATCCGATACACAGATATAGCTTCGTACGAAGATTACATGAAGGACAATGCTCATAAGTTTAGGTAAGTCTTAGTTTTAAACCTTGAAGAGGTGCTTTAAGTACTTCCGATATAAATTTGTGGTTTGTGAAAGCAGGTATTGAAAATAGTAATCATGGGCAAATGTGCTCAGTTTATATCATACAAAATGTATCCAACCTATTGTTACAATATGACAAGTAATTTTTGGATATTTATAGAAGATTCCGATGCTCAAAAGAGAGGAAAAGTAATTTCAGTGAGGAAGTTTACATGTGAGTTTAGTTGTTTCATTAGCAGATAGGTACATTCTCATATAGAGTACCCTTGCAGGAGGAATACATTTGATCACATCCTTCTACTCATAACTAAGAATAAAGGATGCACTGGTGGAATTTTTTTTTCTGAAATCAATAAATTGATTGATTGATTGATTTTGTGTTTTAAGTCCACTTTATGCCAGTAAGGCTAATTGGGACTGGACCTACAGTTTAAAGTGGGATCCGAACCACTATGTGCCTCCACCGGGTATCTAACCCGGGACCCCTTGATTACAAGGTGGCAATGCTACCACTGTGCCACAGTGAAATCAATAGATTAGAATATTAAATTTACCGATCTGTTGTTGTTGAGTTGCTGTTTTGAACCTACTTTATTCACAGATAGGTTAATTGGGACTGGACCTACAGTTTAAAGTGGTCCAAACCAGTGTGTTCATCCACTGGGTATTGAACCCAGGACCTCTTGATTACAAGGTGGCAATGTTACCACTACGCTAATAATCTCTTATAAAACTGCAAATGTTCCATGAAGACTGGTTAACTTACATCCTTAATTAATACAGGGTTATTCAAAGTGAAGTCAACTTTTTGTGAAGAATATGAAAGCAGTTTGTTGCAATAGGTTTTGCCTATTTAGAAATTTAATTTACAGAATAAGGGTTTATAAACTTTACCTTTTTACTCAACAAAAATGCATTATTGCAATAAATTGTAGGTTATTTTTAGATATATCTGATCAGTAAAATTGTTGGTTGTTTTACTGATGTGCCTACATCAACGATACTGATAAAGTGCAGATTAATGTACTCCATCCTTACTAAGAATCAAATGACATGTTGTCTTATTAATCATCTTTGTCTGCAGTTTCCATCCTCTAGATGGGTCAGCTTCCCAGTCACCATTCTCCTGATTCCATTTCTTCATCTTTCCATTCCTTGCACAGTTTGTTTGTTCTTTCCATGTTGTTCATCCTCCATTTCATTTGGTAGCCTTATCTTGCCCATTCTTCTCATATGCCTGGTGCATGTCCTCTCTATTTTGCAGTGTAGATTTTTCTACTTCTATTATTTTTTCTGATGTCTTCATTACATGATACATCTCCTCCTTTTCCATTCTTGACTCTGCAGAAACCTCGTGTCTATTGCGTGCATCTTATTCTCATTTTCCAAGTTTTTGAATTCGACTTATCTGAAGAAATTTGATACAATCTGAAACATTTGTTTTTAGAACCATTCACATGCAGCCTCAAGAAAATAACTTTCATGAGGAGGGTGCGTAACAAATTGTCTTTGTTACATCAAACTCTTGCACACATTCTACATTTTAGTCTTATATCCAGCATCCAGGAATTTGAGAAGCATAAATGTACATTTTGAGCATATACAATTTGCATTGAGAAAATATGGCTTTCAGTTGAACAAACAAAAAAATAAAAAAAGAATGAAAAATTAGAATAAAACTGGTCCTTTGAGAACTAATGTTGAAACTTATATGTTTGGGATGCCAAAATATTGGTACCAGAATTTGAAAAAGTACCCATCCAGATGGAAACTTTGTAAAATAATTTACTTATTTTCAGGATCGTATTAAGTGGGAAAGTTTTGAATGGACATGCATTAAAAGTGCATAGTTCCAAGTTTTCTGTGTTACAAGTGTCAGAAATTTCTTGGAAATATCCAGTGATAATTGTCACCTACCAGATACCCCCCTCCCCCCACCTATTTATGATTATTATTACAAGATCAGCCATTGTCTGTCTATTTCTACATTCAAGTTGCTCCCTGCTTATTGCTTTCACAGTATTTGGTCGTGAAACTCTGGTTTCCTACAGCAGGAATTAACACAAAATATTCACACCAGACAGTGTGAAAATATATATATATATATATATATATAATTTCATGATTACCAACACAGTACTCTCTTAATTACATTGATGTTTTAGTTTCTTGTTTCTTTCAAACATAATAAGAGATTTTTTTGTTTCGATTTTGTTTACAGTTTATTTTAACATTAAGTTAAAGCAACTTAAGTTTCATAGGCAAATGAAACATCTTCACTCTTTGCAGATCCAGACGATACCGTTTTTGGTCATATATCAATCCAATACAGGTAAACAGTAGTTCAGAAGAGACAATTGATGGAAACAATCACAGGTATATATATCCAGAATCACTGACACTTTCACTAACAGATTTCTATCTGCTGCTTCTCAATGTGAGTAGCAGTGGCTCTCGCTGAGTTAAGCAATCAAGATTCAGAATAAACTACAAAAGAAGAAATGCATGAAGATATTGGATAATGCAAGAGGCTGTACTTTGCTGTACTTTTTTGTAATGCATAAAATATATGGTGAATTCTAATATAAAATTAAAGATTCTCTGCATGACTTAGTGGTTGCAGACAAGCCATCATTAAGCTGTAAATTTACAGCACAAACTTTTTTTAATTCTCCGAACTGAGAGCTAACATAATTTATAAATCTTCAATGGAAGATATTTAATGCTGTTCCAATACTAACCTTAACTTTTTGACTGTAAGATCATCTAATGGCATTCAAACTATGTTCTTTGATGCGGAAGTTACTGCCTGTTATTGTGGATGTCTATCATAACTATAACATATCTAAGATGTGAATATCATGTCTGCAATAATTATGTAAACATGCATGTGCAAGGGAGGTGCATCGTTAAATCCGATTTCTATTACAAATGAAAATTAGATTGGGGAGACATAAAACATTCTTATGCATAGATAATCAAAGCAAATCTTGCGCATATACATTTTTTCAAATGACCTCTTACCACTTAGTCATATTCCTCACACTTGTTTACACCTTGCAACTTGATCACCTTCATCACTTCATCATCATTATCAAAATACCACCATCACCATAATAAAAATAGCAATTCAAACAATATTATATTTATAAAATTCAAATTTTGAAATTATTATATATCCCTCTCTATATCCTCATCTTTTGACCCTATTGAGTGATGATAATGTACAGCATTATTTTTTTTTTTAAGTCTCACAAATCATCTGCAGTAGAGTAATTCCTTTTCTTGTACAATTATATAATAATTCTATGCGTCTTTCAAAAAAATACTGTATTTGTCTATTGATTTCAGTGAGTTACTGTTAGAGCAGCCTTTTATGAATGGTAAGAGTGAATCACTGAAATCAGTAGATGAACCAAGTGACACAATAAATAATTTTATAGTTATACAAGAACCCCCACCTCCAAGGCACAGTGGTTAGCAAGCATGCTAGGATGTCAGGGGTCCCAGGTTTGAATCTCTGCCTGATAAAGAGTGTTCTTTGCAAGCGTCTCTTCATCATATCATCACTCATCTTCATAATTAGCCAAAAGTGGCAGAAATGCAAAGTAAAATAAACCAAATCAATCAAGAATAGATTTCAAGTATGTTTGTGCTATGAATTCAAAATAGTGTAATTCCATTAAATATTAAGAATAGCAATTGGACTCTGACATTTCTTCAAGAAAAATTCCATAACATGCATTTTTCCCCCCTAAAGATACAACACTTTCACACACAATTTCTTTCTCTATTCAAGGGAGAGATTTGTTTGATACATACTGAAGGGGAAAATGTTATACCATCTACATTTTATCAGCGCTTGTGTTATTGAATTAAACTGTTAACCTAAGTTACTCTTTTCAGGCATGACGGGGACTCCAAAGGAAAAGGTCACACGCCTAGTGGGAGTCCTTCGCACACCCCAAAGAAGGTCCTGGCAAAACTGAACAGCCTCAAAGTCAGTGCCTTCAAATCTTTGGATGTTGAGGTTAGTTATGTAGGAGATAATTAGACTGTAAAATTTCATATTTAGTAACATATTTATTGCCAAATGCATTGCTCTCAGCAGCAAAACATTTACAATTAAAATATAACTTCTTATGTGGCACCATATTCTATATAGGGGTTTCCAGTGTGAAGGGTGTGACATTCAGACAAATTTACATTCATTTTCTAAATATTGTCTTAGCACCTTCAAATATGCAACTCTTATCAATTCATCAGAGTGATAATGTCGTTGCCTTGTAATCAAGGGGTCCCGGGTTCGATACCTGGTGGAGGCACATGGCACAGTGGTTCGGATCCCACTTTAAACTGTAGGTCCTGTCCCAATTAGCCTTTCTGTGCATAAAGTGGACCTAAGGCAACAATTCAATCCAATCTATCAATTCATGTAATTTAATTTTCCTTGACGAAAGGTATTTATTTTCAGAATATTCCTCCCTCATCTCAATTTTCAGCTAAAAAAAATACATGTTTTTCTAATTGTGACGGGTGTGACACTTCTGAGACCTGACTTTAGGACCTTTCTCAGTCTTTCAGAAAACTGTGAAATTCATGGGTTTACTGAAACGATTTTTATTTTTTACAAAGCTAACTTTGGTAGACATTTAGATGCTTTTAGTTTCAAAAAATTTTACTACATCCTTTTTTATAAACATTTTTTATCTATGACGTGTGTGACAATTTTATGATGGGTGTGACATCATGCACGTTATTTACTTTGTAGGATTATGGAACACTGCAAAGCCTATTAAAATTATCATAATTAGATTCTTCAAACTAAGGTTTGTTTCAGAAATGACGTAGGATACTTCAGAGCTTAATATATATAAACAATAAATGATACAATTACAATGAAATTAGAATTCATTTAGTTTTCTTACGGTATAATGCTACATCATAATGAAACTAAATTAAGTGAAAACCCCACACATAAAATCACACTTCTACTATAAAAAGTAATAGATTTGAAACAAAATATTATTTAAAAACCATTAAACTGCATAGTTTTCCCTTTAATTTCACACATAATAAGTGATGTTTTGAATAAAAATAAATTAACCTTGTTTGCCCACTTTCACATGGAATGGCTCATAGACGGAATGGCTCATAGACAAATTGCTGGCTGAATACTGTTCTGTCGTATCTCCACATTTCATCAGAAATGAGTTGTTGACATTATCGTTTTCTACAGAGGTTGTTTCCGATCTATGGTGATGATTTCAAACTGCACCTACCTTAAGAGAAACCATGTTGCCACCATCGAGAGTGCTCTGTTTGGTGGCCCTGAATCTTGGCAATTGCCCGACAGTGAAGTTTCCACTGTAGGAGATTGGTCCAGCCTCAACCACTCCTCCTGACAGGCTTTCCATAGCCCTTCAATGGTGTGGGGTCTCCTGCGAGACAAGACTCATTTCAGTAGGCCGAAGGTACAAAAGTCCATCGGTGAGGCATCAGGTGAGTTCACTGGAATGTCTGTTAAAGGAATGGCCCGAATTCCAGTTTCTTCTGCCATTTGTTGGAGGAAGAGATGGGTTGAGCGAGATGTGTGACTTGACGCCTTGTCTTGATGCACCCACACACGATTCTGGTCCCTCCCGTAGAGATGGGGAATGTCATGGTGATAAACGGGAGTCAGGATGTTAGCCTGATAATAATCGGAATTAGCCTTCATATTTTTGGCAACACGATGTATCCAGCAATGATCATGAAACCTGTGCCAAAACTTTCCTTACATTCAGTGAACCATCTTTGAAAGTCCCTCGCACCTGTCAATCGATATAAAATTGCACGTGGCTTGTGACAGTCATCAAGATTAAGACATGCCTCGTCCAATGTAACATTGAACTTCCACTTTTCACCTGAGAGGTGCTGCTCATAAAGCTTTTGACAGTTGTGCAACGTTCTGTTCCTGGATGTGTTTTAGCAAGAGCTTATGAACATGCCCCTTGAGTCGCTTTTCCAAAACCAAATCGCGGTGAATGATGATGTGCACTGGCTTCAGTGATGTTTGTAGCCAGTTCGCGATACTTCTCTGTGTGGATGGATTCTCCCTGGTGACCAGCACCCTGACTTCTTGAATTGTAGCTGGTGCGGCTAGTGGTAGGCCGGGGGTTGGCCTGTTTCTGCCCCACAGGAATCATCCCACACCTCGCCTTACCTGCTCCTTTCAACACCCGTGATATCCCATTTTTGGACAGTGAATCCACGCTCCTCGCACAGTTTTATAATGGCACTATAACTGTAGTTTACGTCGGAAAGTGCAGTTATGTAACCCTCCAAATATGCACTGATTTTCAGCTGCATTCTTCTCGATACGCACTGACCACACCTGTCACGTACAGTCAACAGTCCAACGTGCCTACATGACTGGCAGCTTCGTTCTCTTCCCGCTTGATGGTGCTGCACAAGATGGGCAATTCCGTCACCATAGATCGGAAACAAATCTCTGTATTACTCTTAATACGTCATATCCCAAAGCGACAATTGATTTGTTGTTTTAAGTCCACTTTATGCACAGTAAGGCTAATCGCACGGTGGTAGGATCGTCGCCTTGTAATCAAGGGGTCCCGGGTTCGATACCCGGTGGAGGCACACAGTGGTTCGGATCCCACTTTAAACTGTAGGTCCAGTCCCGATTAACCTTACTGTGCATAAAGTGGACTTAAAACAACAAATGAATCAATCCAAAGCGATGAATTGGGATGTTAACTGGTGTGAATTATCAACATGAGTAAAATATTTGTGCAAATCATGTGTATTCAAAATCCACATATGTCCAACTTCAATCAGCTCTCCTTAAGAGTTAGTAGAGATGGACGTACGACAACATAGTAGTCAGCTGCTGAAACGTTAACTTTTTATATGGAACAGATTAAGTAGTACCAGCTGATGTACGCATATCAGATAACAGTTATATTGTTGATAATTTTATGATTCGTTATTCCTACAAACAGCCTGTAACCTAATGGAAATTTCTGCCATTTTGTTTTTGTTATAATTGTTTATGAACATAAAGGTATTATTAAAAAAATTACCTTGGCACATCTTAAGGTTGTAACCCCACATTACAATATGTCCTGTATATTCACTTGGATTCTTCACAGGTTAAATTCTAAAACAAGGGCACTTGTATCTTAAGAGAATGCCTCAACAAAAATATGAAAATAGGTATCCGTAGGAGGCTTAAACTGGTTGCAGCATAGGCCATACTTCTGTGGGAACCATATACTTTAACGTTCCAATTCCTGAAGAAGCCAAGTGAACTTTGCAAAATATAGAGGGCCTTCAAAAGGTTTTTGTTCCATTAGAACACAACTTTGCGAAGCAGCTGGAAGTGTGTTGCTTGCTGGTAGAATCAGATTTACCTAACCACCCTACTGGAGTGCATGGCACATTTGCATCAATCAGCCATTGACCCCCATCATAGCTATTGACCTAGATGGAAAGGTAGATGTAAAATAAGCAAAATATAAAATGGAAATATTCTACAGTTTTTTTTATTGACCATCACTTATACCATTACCTTGCATGTAAAAAGTAAAAAGAATGTAAAGTGCTCCCCTGTGCTTAGCACCATGCCATGAAGGCGTATAGGGGGTGTGGGGGTAACGCCCCACACTTTCTTGATCCGGTCATGAGTGGGGGTGATGTGATCAGCATCACACCCCTGACCACCTTTACCCCCTAGGGTTTCCCCCAGGTACCCATGTCATTCGACGCTGGGTGGGCAACGCAACGCTTCCAACGTTAGAAAAGTTCCCAGATTTGAACCGGCCGGGGATCGAACCTGGGACCTTGAGCATGGTAGTCAGATGTGTTACCGACTGAGCCACCGCAGCCACGCACGTGCACACGAAAATAAATATGTAATGCAAATAATTCAAATAATTTGTATTATAGTTATTCATTGAACACCATCTTCTTCAAAACATAAAATGTTCCCACGCCACTTCACCTGCCATTTGCTTCAATTCAGCAACTTTTTTCTCGGTCCCTCAAGTAGATTGTGCTCGCAAACACATTTCGATTTGTGTCAGTTCTGAAGCTGTCTG
Source organism: Lepisma saccharinum (assembly GCF_977018435.1). Taxonomy (NCBI): domain Eukaryota; kingdom Metazoa; phylum Arthropoda; class Insecta; order Zygentoma; family Lepismatidae; genus Lepisma; species Lepisma saccharinum. The sequence continues at coordinate 16,755,688 of NC_139241.1, read as the reverse complement.
CAGCAAGAGCATAGAGAAAATCGGTTCTCTCTTCTGGCTTGAGTCATAGGTACTTCATTCGCATGAAACCACACATGTTAGTATCTACAGTCATGCGCTGGAATGTAGTGTTACGGTCCCATTCCATTCGAGACCATGTTACATCATGGAAAATTGAGGGATCTTTTTTAAAAGAGAAATTTCAATCATCACCATCTTACCTTGTTTTGAGCGTGACAGGAGTAAGAACGGGAGTGGGGGAGTCGGAACTGAAAGTGAAACCTGTGTCTTGCATATTGTGGACAATGGAACAAGGGAGGGAAGTTTAACTACAAAACATGCAATAACTGCAGTAATAATACAGATACAACGGAAGGGAAAGAAATTATAAAGTATGAAGCAGGCCAGTGTGGACTGAGTGTGTCCTCCAGTGGAGGCACTTAGTGGTTTGTATCCTACTTTAAACTGAAGGTCAAGTCCTGACTAGCCTTTATTTACATAAAGTGGACTTCAAAACCAAAACAAGCTCATCATAGCCCAATAATAACTTTCTTCTCGCCATCAAGGATAAAATCACCAAGGTATTTCAATTTGTAAAAAAATCATATTCTTAAAAATTTCCAACCCTACCATATAATCGCATTATCAGTGAAAGAAAGTCATAACTTGAGTTACTGATACATTTAGGATCATTATGTACGTAAGAACGGGTGTGAGCGAGAGGGATGATAACATTCCTTCTAGATGCGAGGCTGAAGTGCCCACCCATGGAGCCAGATCACCAGTCCCCACTGCTATTATCATCAATTCTTTCTAGTTTGTTTTCTGTTCTGCATCTTCTTTGACCATACTGAAGTGGTCCCAGGTTCAATACCTGGTGGAAGCTCGAATATTACGGCATTGACCCAGTATCTTGAAAGCAATAGTGGTGGACTCCAGTCTTGAAAGCTAGAAAATGGGACTTGGTCTGCTAATTGTGCATCACCCAGTAAAAATCTACTTGGCATGCCTTGCCCTTCAACAGCTCTTGCACCATTGAGCATAGTGTGTTTTATTCTGTCTGAAATTCTCATTTACTTTCCTCACCATTTCTTCTTCAATTTGCTAGGTTTATCTGTATTTTTTTTTACCATCTCAGAATTATCCAAGAATTACAAATTCAATGGAAAGGTAGTTCTGCAATTGGCATTATCTCATATCTTCATAAGTTTGTCTTCTGCCTGTGCACTAAGGATGGACCGATATGAAATTTTTACTGATATCTATTTAGAAGCTGCAGATTAACCAATCGTGTATAAAATTACAAAGGTCTCATGAGGAATGTGTACATACTTTATGTACATAAAGGCTAATTGTACACCCTATTAGTCAATACATATAACAGTGGCGTCTCCTGAACGCATTGCTGCGCATGCGGTAATTGTGGGAAAAACGACAGCTTGCTCTGCGACAACATTAATAAGCCTTTCTATATTCTAATTTCTTCATATAGGAGAAGTATTTATTTTAGACGAGAGCGCTCAACTAAGCTTATATTACATTTCTTGGATCTGAAGTGACGCATGCGTCAATTGTGGGAAAATAATTATTACTTTCTTTCACTTCAGATCCAAGAATGTAATATAAGCGTAGCTGAGCGCTCTCGTCTAAAATAAATACTTCTGCTATATGAAGAAATTAGAATGTAGATATGCTCATTAATTACTTACATGAAATTTAGAAAATTTTGCAATTCCGCGTTGCACAATTTAATGGTTAAATCCTATTAATTTCGAAGATCCACTGTCTTCATTCACAAAAGGGTACGGCATTTGAAGCGGAGATAGTACCGCGTCACTGCATTGTTTGTTTTTGGGCGGCGGTAGTTGCGATTTCTCCCATTCAGCAGCTCTGGCGTGTGCATCTTGGTTTGCGTCGTCTGCTTCCTGTTGTCAGGTGGCATTGCCAGTTGGGGGTTGGGGAACTGGGCCATGCTGTTCCGCAATGTGCCGATCCTGTTCCTCGTGTGACTGGAGGGGGGTGCAGTATGTGCACCGCATCTTTTCTTTTTCAGGTCGGGGATCTTTCTGAGGACAGGGTGCCAAGTTGGGTGTGCCTGTCCATTTTCCAGGTTCAGTGCTGGTTTCTGTTGGATGATGGCATGGGTTTCTTTGATGGTGTTTTCTATGACAGAGCCGGTTGGGTGAAGTATGGATATGGAGGAGATGGTGTGGTTAGTGGAGTGGAGGTGTTGAGAGAGGCCCGATTTTGGTGTGTCATTTTTGGCATCTTTTACGTGTTCGTTAATCCGTTCTTGGACAGTGCGGATGGTTCTGCCAATGTAGGTGTTGTGGCATTGGCATGTGGTCTTGTAGACACCGGGGGATGCAAGTTTGGGTAGGTAGTATCTCTTGAAGTTGGGTAGTGCCCTTCCGATTTGGGATATGGGTTTGTGTGCCACTCGAATGTTGAATGGTTTGAGGGCCTTGGCAAATTTGCCAGATGTGGTGGGGTGGTATGGAAAGGCGATCCATTTGGGTTTAGGATTTTGGTTCGGGTTATCTCTGTTTCTTGGGTGTCTGAGCTGGGCTTCTGTTTTTGCGCACCACATGGATAGTTAGCACTTAGTGTAACCGTTGTTTAGGCCTATTTCAGTTACGCATGCTATTCATCTTGCAGGTCATCTTCTGTGCAGCTGTGTGTGAAGGCTCTTCTGTAGAAGTTCATCCATACTCCAGCTTTCTGTTTTGGTGGGTGGTTGGATTATGCATGGATGTACTGGGTGCGCAAGCCTGGTTTCCTGTATCATCATCACATCCGTATACAGGAAACCAGGCTCGGGCACCCAGTACATCCATGCAAAATCCAACCACCCACCAAAACAGAAAGCTGGAGTATGGATGAACTTCTACAGAAGAGCCTTCGCACACAGGTGCACAGAAGATGACCTGCAAGATGAATAGCATGCGTAACTGAAATAGGCCTAAACAACGGTTACACCGAGCACCAACTATCCATGTGGTGTGCAAAAACAGAAGCCCAGCTCAGACACCCAAGAAACAGAGATAACCCGAACCAAAATCCTAAACCCAAATGGATCGCCTTTCCATACCACCCCACCACATCTGGCAAATTTGCCAAGGCCCTCAAACCCTTCAACATCCGAGTAGCACACAAACCCATATCCCAAATCGGAAGGGCACTACCCAACTTCAAGAGATACTACCTACCCAAACTTGCATCCCCCGGTGTCTACAAGACCACATGCAAATGCCACAACACCTACATTGGCAGAACCATCCGCACTGTCCAAGAACGGATTAACAAAACTCCATCAAAGAAACCCATGCTATCATCCAACAGAAACCAGCACTGAACCTGGACAATGAACAGGCACACCCAACTTGGCACCCTGTCCTCAGAAAGATCCCCGACCTGAAAAAGAAAAGATGCGGTGCACATACTGCACCCCCCTCCAGTCACGCGAGGAGCAGGATCGGCACATTGCCGAACAGCATGGCCCAGCCCGCCAACCCCCAACTGGCAACGCCACCTGACAACAGGAAGCAGACGACGCAAACCAAGATGTGCATGCCAGCGCTGCCGAATGGGAGAAATCGCAACTACCGCTACCCGGGAACAAACAATGCAGTGACGCGGTACCATCTCCGCTTCAAACGCCGTACCCTTTTGTGAATGAAGACAGTGGATCTTCGAAATTAATAGGATTTAACCATTAAATTGTGCAATGCGGAAGTGTGAAATTTAAAAATTTCACATAAGTATTTTTAAACCACGTTTACCGCAACCATAATGAATGCTCATTAATGTCGTCGCAGAGCAAGCTGTCCCTTTTCCCAAAATTGACGCATGCGCAGCATGCACCACAAATGCGTTCAGGAGACGCCTCTGACATATAAGCAGGTGACTGCAATAGGTTTTGCTGCATATTAAGACATTTTCTTTGCCAAACCATGGTAAATTAATTATGTTCATATCTATTAAAAGTTAGTTGTAAGGGGCAACTTCTGAGAGCGCTAAAGTCAACCCCACTTCCACCCTGGTAACTGCTTCTTGCAGGCCAATGATCCTCTGGCACCTGATCCCTTGGCCAGGCTAATCCTGTATAGGGCTGTGAGTGTTGTCCTGTATTTTGTCCTCATATGTGCTGAGTGTCTCTTTACATTCCCAGCTTTTAACCTAGGTAAGAAGATTTTAGTTCTCGGAGAGTATAATTTTAGTTCTTGTTAAGCATGGGCGTAACTTGGGACCTAATTTTGAGGGGGCAGAATCAAAGTGGGCCTAATTTTGAGTGGGCAGAATTAAACTTGGGCCTAATTTTGAAGGGGCAGAATTAACTTGGGTTTAATTTTGAGGGGCAAGAATCAAACTGGGCCTAATTTTGGTGGAGCAGAATCAAACTGGGACTAATTTTGAGAGGGTAGAATCAAACGGCCTAATTTTGAGGGGGCAGAATTATACTTAGGCCTAGTTTTGAGGGGATAGAATCAAACTGGGCCTAATTTTGAGAGGAGTAATATCAAACCTGGGGCTTAAGTTTATGGGAAGAGACTCGAAAAGTTTTCCATCCAATAAAAACAGCATTCAGGATTATTTTCTGAATTACTGTGACATTTTAGAAATCACAAATATGACTTTTTATTACTTTGCTCCTCAGGTCCCCTGACTTGTAAACCTGGAAATTTTGCCCCCTTGCCCCTGCCAAGTTACGCCTATGTTGTTAAGTAATAAATGAATGAATGAATTAGTTTTAAAAATTGAGTAAGAAAGTTCCTAACACACATTTTACTTGCTTATTAGTTCTTATCCTCAATTTTGTTTTAATTGATTGAGTTGGTGTTTTAATTCCATTTTAGGCACAGTAAGGCTAATTGGGACTGGACCTACAATTTAAAGTGGGATCCAAACCACTATGTGCCTCCACTGGGCATCAAACCTGGGACCCCTTGATTACAAGGCAACAACGATACCACTGCACCATCGGGAGGCTCCAATTTTGTTTTAGTTAAGGGGCCTATCCCAATATTGTGTTATTGGCAAAATAACCTATAACCTATGTTCTGACTTGCCCATACAAATATTAATAATCAAATCAATCACATCTATTAAAGGCAACAGCGATGGCAGAATTTTTCTCTACTTTGTATGCTATGCATAGATATTGAGTTTTGAGTTTGTGTTTTAAGTCCACTTTATGCACAGTAAGGCTAATCGGGACTGGACCCACAGTTTAAAGTGGAATCCGAACCACTATGTGCCTCCACTGGGTATCGAACCACTTGATTACAAGGTGACGATGCTTCGACTGCACCATCGGGGATGCCCCACTATGCATAGATATGTATGAGCAAAAAGTTATCAGTAATGTATTTGATAAGCTAATACACCAATATCCCTATATCTATAGAGTACCAATAAATCAGTTCCATCCCTACTGTGCACATTAGCAACATTTTTAGAATTTTTCTGACAGAACACCTAATCTTTTGTTAATATTCTTTCTTGCAGCCTGTGGGCATGAATAGTGTGGAAGAAGGGGGACCACCTGATGTTCCAGAAGGGGAAGTTCCAAAATGTGATTCCACGTACTCAATTGACATTCCAAACTCTACAACCTTATGGGAAGCAGATCCAAGGCCTGAAAGAACCGCTGATGTATGCATACTTTTGGTTGATTTTGCTTCTATCTTAGGGAGATTTCACACTGAAGTCACATGAGCACTGAACACATGTCACTTGGAAATGAACCGACCAACAGCAGTGTTTCACAACGATAGGCTTCACAAGCCTGCATTTGATTGCTGAAATACTCAAGTGAAACGACACATGTCACTTCATTGGGAAATCTCCCTTACAGTTAATGATCTTCATGCAAGAATAATTACAAACTATATTATTTGTATTATCACTCGCTGCATAGAGTGGCCAAAAATCTGGAAATAGTGGCAGTATGTTTTACTGATTAAATGTTCCGCGAATGCTGGGTTTGGGAGAAGAGACCATGCAGGATGAGCACCATGATCACCTGATCTCAATCCCATGTACTTTGCCATGTGAGGAATTTTGAAATGTGAGGTGTATGCTGTGAAAATCCTTGAACTAGATCATCTCCTGGAGCGAAAAAAACAAACAAAAAAAAACAACACTGCAACGGCTGCTGTAGATTCTCACATTTTGAAGAGAATTCAAGGAAGCATGTTGAAACATTTTAGAAAAATATGTTGAGACAGGTGGTGGACATGTGGAGCATATTTTGCATGAAGAAAATATACATTAGTTTTGCATTAAGAAAAAGTTCACCAAATGAACTCCAGACTTCATTGCCACCCTGTGGATTTATAAACAGTATATTGATTATTTTGTAACAAGTAATGTTCCACAAAGTTCTCATTTACATCATAAAAGGAACAGATAGAAAAACACTTGTATTGTATGGTACTAATTTACATGGGCATCCAGAAGGGGGGGCAAGGGGTGGCCATGCCCCCCCTGGAAAATAAAAGTCAACCAAGAATTATATATTTTTGACATATAATTTCATTTCAGCCACAACAATATGTATTAATTATTGTATGAATATGATAAATTCAAATTTAAGCAATGTTTTTTGAGGGAACAATACTATTATTGGGGAAAATGTGCCTTGTTTGCCCCCCCTTGGGAAAAAAATACCTTCCTTGCCCCTCCCTGGAAAAAATCCTGCAGACGTCCATGCAAATTTGTTGAATCAATTCCAAGATTGTTGTTCATGAAACACATAATCTCACACTTTCCAGGTCTTATGTTTTTATGCCAATTTTTTTATAATGCTACTGTCTTGATAGTATATTGTTAACATACTTCTCATGCCTTCTTTTATTTTCCTTTCTAATATATTATTAACACTAGCAATGAATTTCACTCCCATCCTCATTGGGCCCAAATGGACACAACAAGGCATTTGGTGGCAGTGATTACCAGAATTAAGTGGACTTAATACGATGTGCATTTAAAAAATAAGGGCCAATTGATTACATGAAAGAAGAAAAGAAGTGTAGGAACGTTCTTTTAGTGGTTACAAAGACATACATATCTACTTCATTTCTCAACATAGTCACCATTATTTCCCAAGCAATTTTAGTGCCATTGAACAAGCTTTTTATACCCTCTGCATAGAAGTTTGTTTTCTTGGAGTTTAGCCAATCCAACACTGCCAATTTCAACACCTCAGTTTCTTCAAATCGTTGACATGCAAGACACTTTTTGATGTACAGGAAGATGTGATAGTCACTAGGTGTAAGGTCCGGAAGCTACAGAGGATTGATCAAAAAGTTCCCCTTAAAGTTCCTGAGAGCAGCATTCCACGTCATCGGTTATACATGGCATGTATAAGTTTTGATACCGTTTCACAGTACACCTGCGATGTGAATGTTTTCCCTGGCTCCATGAAATCCATCAAAAGCACACCTTGCTGGTCCCAGAACACAGTTGACATGAATTTTTGTACAGATGGAGTTTGCTTGAACTTTTTCGCCTTTGCTGGGTGTGAACGCCAGACACCAATACCGTACTTTATCTTCACTCATTACATTTGAGTTATACACTCACACAATTCTCGATGAATTTCGGCAGCAATGTGACTTTTGGCGTTAAGAAATCGAATCACAGACCATACTTCTCAACAGGCAGGATTGTCTATTTGTGCAACAATTTTGATACACTAACTCACACAATAACCAACAGTTGACTAGCGAAAATATGATTGTTAGGTCGCCAATGGACCAGTTGGTGTTACTGTGCAGGTGCGATCCGATCACTGTTGCCAGTCACTTTTCATAAATAATTGACCCTTTCTTTTGAAATGCGCCTCATAGTCTGCTGCCAGCAAAAGTGAGTGATAAAGCAGGAAGAGCAGAAGGATGCCTTGTAGGGAATGGGTTAGTCACATTTATTATATTGCTTTAGAGTTGCAATTGGTCACACAAAGTTTTGCTTCTTTTTCCCCCTGGCTTTTTGGTTGTTTTTTCGACTTAGATTGCTAGGTGGAGAATAGCACCCCCCTGCATTCCCCCCTTCCCCCTCACTTCGAGCACTGCATATCCCTTATTTACAGCTCGACAAAGAATAGAGAACCACCTTCGAATTATGAACCATAAGTGGTGGATGAAGTGTGGCTGATGCAAACAGCTGTTTACCATGTAACCCAGCCCTTCTATTGCCAAAATGTATGACTTTCTTCCAGTACCGTATTTGCCAGCGTATAACATGCACTTTTTCCCTTTAAAAATAGGTCTGAAGAACGACGAACACATAGAACGAAAATAGGAATGTGGAGATTAAGGCCAGTATATATCCAAGTACTATTATATGCCAATGATATCAGATACACCTGAGAGACTTCAGCAAGCAGTGGAAGAATGGTATGAAGAACTTAAAAGGAAAGGCATGAAGATTAATATAGAAAAGAGTAAGATCATGCGGGTGACTAAAGAGGACAAGGAAAATGAAGCCCTGAATATAATATGCAAAGGGAAGCAACTAGAGAAAGTAGAACATATGAATACTTAGGAACCATCATAAGTAGCAGTGGGAAAATTGATCAAGAGATAATGAATAGGACAAAGAAGGCAGCATCAGCATATTATCAAATAATATAAAGTATTACACTTTAGTTGGAAAAAGAGAGATCAGTACAAAAACAAAAATGCAACTCTACAACTCAATTGTAGTTCCCATCATGAGCTATGGCCATGGATGCAGACTTGTCAAAATTATTGGGGGGCTCTGATCACTGAAATAAATGAATGAATGACTCACTCTCTCCCTTTTTTAAGTTTTGGCCTCAGTGTTCGGAATCTCATAAAAGCCCATGAATTCCTCAAAAATATCAAAATTTTTATTCACAGTTGGAATGCAGAATATTAATTGTCCACGGATGGATATGTCACAAGTTTCGTCAACCATAATAGCAAAATATTCCCGACTTTTAATATCTGGTACCACGGAGTGCAAAACAGATCTCCCTAATATATCAATGATCTTGTTCTGAATGTCATGTTAAAGCCATTTGTAGCCCAAATGTCCCATCCACTACCCTAATTCATGCACATCATCTTTTGAAACTCTTTTTAGTAAAAATTTTAACAATACGCATAATTACATACTTAGTATATAGTAATAAGTCATGTGTTTTGCTGTCTCTGTTCATAGCCCTCCCAAAGTTGATGGTTTAGCAGTCTCAGCCTCCCAAATTGATGGTCTAGAACATTTCAAATGTGTATTTAAAGTTAACATCATGTGGCACAATTGAGAGTAAACTTTACAAGGGAAGCAAAATAATACATTAGATCCTCTTAAGCAAAATTATTAGGGGGCTCTGCCCCACATCGTTAACATTGGGGGGCTCAAGCCTCCCCCCCCAGCCCCATGGAGTCGGCGCCTATGGCTATGACACAGAGAGCTTAACACTCCAAGATAAACATCTAAGTAAATTTCAAGCAATAGAGATGAAATATATCATAAGAACAATGGGGAAAACTCGAAGAGACAGAATAAGAAATGAAAGAATAAGAGAAGAGGTAAAACAAAAGATGACAATGACTGAAGTAGTAGAGGAATGCCAGCTGAAGTGGTATGGACATGTAAATAGAATGAATGAAGATAGGAAAGCCAAGCAAGTGATGGAGATGAGGGTTGAGGGTAGAGTAGGAAGAGGCAGGCCAAGAAATACATGGGAAGATAGAATAGAAAAGATAGGACTGAAATATCGAAAACTAAGAATGAAAGGAGAAGAATGAGTCGAGACCGGACGAAGTGGATGAGATGGACAGAACGAGGTACTGGACGCTTAACGGCATAAGGGAATGGAAGAGAAGAAGAAGAAGAAATAGGATGCTTGTTATACGCTGATACTCAGTTTTTAATTATCTTCATTTCTGGAAATTTTCTCTGTTCTGAATTAGACAATTTCTTTCTTGCTTCCTTGCAGTGTTAGAGCATTCCAGACACATAGAGTTCATACACAAGGATGCACAGGTCTTGTCAATGATGATCACAGCTGTGTTGTTGTATGAGGACTCAGCTTCTGATTTAGAAGTGGTTTCAAGTGACTCTTCATTTGCCTCTGGAGATGAATGTCTGGGTTTTGATGAAGAAGATTAAAATATATTCTTTCCTAGTTAATAAGTAAAAGTAAGGTGCTCACCTGTGCTCTGCACCACGCTATGAAGGTGTGTGGAGTTAGGCCCACACACTTTCTTGATCACGGCCGAAGGTGAGGGTGATGTAATCACCACCATGCCCCTGGCTGCCTTAACCCCCCAGAGTTTCCTCCAGGTACAGTGGGTGCTGGAGCCACTTGAATACATAGAAAAATCCTGGGTCTCCCTGCCGGAGATTGAACCTGGGTCTCTCGCATGGTAGTCAAACACTCTAACGCTGAGCTACTATGGCTCATTCTTTCCTAGTTAGATTACGTAATTTATTTGTTGAAAGTAGATCTACATATTACTTCATATTTATAAATACTTTATAAATACTGTAAATTAATTATAATAGTCAGTGATATAACGTTTTCCTCAAAAATGTATACAAAATGTAGTATTTGTATCATCATGAAGGAGAATAAATGAACACAGAGAAAGTAAAACCGTTAACATTGTTGAATTTTTTGACAATGTGGGAAGGGAAGGAAGCCGTAAATATGGCAACATGGGACATTCAGGAAGAAGCGGAGGTTAAATGAAAGGAGAAAACAAATGACTCTGCACTTTAGTTCATGAGTTTCCTGGGGTCCTTCTTGTCTTGGTTAAGCTGCGCATGGCAAGGCCATTGCCACTATGCAATTGGGTAGGGAGGCACACATAAGGCAAAACAAATTAATAGTTAGGAGCAATGGCCAAAATCTGTCTCTTGGCTAATACACCATATGAGATTATTTAGCTAGTTTGAAACAATGCCATTACAAACTTCTAAACTTAGAATTAAAACTGCAAGTGAAAGAAGTTATCTATAATTTGCTAAAATGTGAACAATCCAAAATTGCCATGATCCCATCCCGAAATGCATTTTTTATTAGTATTATTATTGGAGAGAAACCACCCTCAGTCGGTAACGCGTCTGACTACCATGCTAAAGGTCCCGGGTTCGATCCCCGGCCGGTTCAAATCCGGGAACTTTTCTAACGATGGAAGCGGCTCCGGCGCCCACCCAGCGTTGAATAACATGGGTACCTGGGGGAAACCCTAGGGGGTAAAGGCGGTCAGGGGCGTGATGCTGATCACATCACTCCCACTCACGACTGGATCAAGAAAGTGTGGGGCGTTACCCCCACACCCCCTATACGCCTTCATGGCGTGGTGCTATGCACAGGGGAACACTTTACCTTTTTTTTTTTTACCACCCTTTCAAAAAATTGGCTTTTTGCAACTCTGTGTTGCCAGCATAATATTAGGTTTTTTGATAAATCCTGAGTTTTTCTTGCTTCTTGAAGAGGAGATAACAATGAGAGTAGTGTCCCATTCTCCCATTTGGGATCCCAAATACATCTCAGGTGACTTCCTGTGGTGTGCCCTAAATCATTTATATTTAAACCAGAATAACAAGGAAGAAGATGCTATCTTCCATTGACCCCAACTCTGAATTAGAATGGCAACTTTGTTCTTATTATTCATTTTCAGTTTTTTAAAACATTATTATTATTATTATCATTATTTATTAATGATGATAACAGTTTCAAATTCAACCTGATCCATCATCTGTGATAGCTATCTGAATGTGTTATGAAGTGTCTTTTCAACTTTTTGTTTTATTATATATTGAGCCTAGCAGATATGTGAAGGAGTACTAAACCCAAAAATTTACTGTGACTTTCTCAATTACTTATAAGGTTGTACCATTTCTCTCTTTATTTTTCAGTATTATCAATTCACACTATTTGCCATGTCCCTGAACGAGATGGAAGAGGGAATGGAGAAGAGATTGTGCCCCACAGATTGCAGGTATTTTAGTTCTTACCATACTTTTCTTTCTTCATTGATCACTATGTTAAAATTGTATAGTAGTCCCATGAAATATTTTACTAGCAGGGCTGAGCTGATACCAGGCTTAAAATGATCCTGACACCAGCAAACCTCCTCGATTCAAGCAAATCAGTTTGGTGCTGGAACTCAGTTCCTGCTGCGATATTGGACATCCATTATATTTACATACAAAAGTCCGTCCGTTAGTACATTAACTTTTGTAAACAAGAGGGCTGTCTGGAAATTTAGAAAAAATAATATTTCGGTCAGTGGTATCTATTTAAGATTTAAATGAGAACCTAATTTCCTGATATGACGCATGTGATAGATTTTCTGTTTATATATTTACTTTGGATGCAATAATAATGGCAATCGGTACTTTTTTGTCTGGCATTATCCAACAATGCTCTGTACGAGCATCTTTTTACATGTGAGAATAAAACTAAAAGCATTTTCTTTTAATGAAAGGTGTGCGTGCGTGTGTGCGTGATTGATTGATTGATTTGCGCATGTGCCTACATGAATGCACGATCATTTATGAACACACCACAATTTTTAGAGTAGTTCTTATGATGAACACGATAACAAATAATAATAACAACAAACCAATTTGAAGAAAACCAAAACCTTTCTTCTCAGAAAATAAAACATGGGTGATGATGACAATAATAAATGTGATTGTTATTTTAATATACAATTATTATTATTATTATTATTAGCAGTAGTAGTAGTACTCATGTCTATTCATTTGTGGATGTAGTTCTGGCTATGGACTGAAACCACTTCAAGTACTGGTTGATACCATTGGTACCGGTATCAGAACTAATTGGTTGGAATTTAATACTGGCCGATACTTGTCCAAGAGTCTGAGTGTCTCTCAGAGTCTGCAAAACTACCGCCAGACAGACACTTGCATAAAGTCTAAATATCCTGGAAAATTCCTAATTTTTATTATTTTTTACAACGCCATTGTGGGAAGAAATGGATTTTGTGATTAAATGATTATCTCATGTGAAATTATGAATATTTCAAAACAAAACTTTGGTAGATTGCTATGATAGAGTGCCAATATAAATATTCTGAATTACTCTCAAGTGCTACAATTTTCAAGTATTATATCAGTGGGAATTTGTAAGTGGTGTCAGCCAGCTCTAATTACTATTATAATGGGAACTAATCTTGCACTCATTATAGTGTTGTATCCATCTGCAAGTCAATACATCGAACAGTAATTGCTGTGAAGTTTTTTGTCAGAATTATTCCTAACCCAATTGTGTTAAGTTGAATTTTGTTTTGAAATGGTAATTTGTGGAACTGTTTCATTGTACTGAAACAATATTGTCTCAATCCACATCAATTGGTAAAAAATATATATATATATATATAAATTTTATTTTCTTGAGCGTAAAACACAAAAAGTGTTAAATTTTCATGGTATTTTTAATTTGTTATGGAAAAAGTATGCAGAAATTCACGAAATATGCTATTTTCTCTCTCTCTCTCTCTCTCTCTCTCTCTCTCTCTCTCTCTCTCTCTCTCTCTCTCTCCCCCTCCCCAAGGTGTAATTGAAAAGTTCTTAGACTGGGCTTGTAATTTCCAAATGACAATACTTGCAGGTTATTGTGATGAATCCACATAAAAGTAGTCCCCTCCTAAATGAACACACCAAATCCAATGATGTTTTCACTTTTGGAAGCATTCCTGGAAGTCCCCTTTCTTGAGGGTGTTAAGACACATTGCCTTTTTTGCCTGGATCTCAAACTGCTTCCCTTTTAGCAGCAATTTCAATTTGGAAGGAGGTAGAAATGTGCTGGAGCAAGATGTGGAGAATAGTGGGTTGGAGAAACACAGGAATTTTGAATTTGACCAGAAATTCAGTGATTTAATGCACGATGAGCAGGTGCATTATCGTGGTGCAGGATCCAGTTCTTGTATCGCCAGATTGCTGGTCTTTTCTTCTGCACTTTTTCACGTAACCGCTCAAGAACACTTTTGTAGTGTTCCTTGTTGACTATCTGCTCCTGGGGCCATGTTCTTGGTGCACAATACCGGTGCTATTGAAAAAACAAGTAACATTGTCTTCACATACGACCGACATTGCCGCACTTTTGTCGGCCATCTTTAAATTTACTATACTAGTTAAAAACACTTGCTGCCCTACATACCCATTTATCCCCAAAAGCTATTTTCAAGAGTTCGTAAGTCTTCAAAGATGATTTTTGGGTTTTATAGCAAAATTTTATGCATGTCCATTGTTCTGCACACACAATAATCTGCCAACAACACTACACACGTCCAAACTCAATAGGCTGTAGGTTGCAACTAAACAAAGATAGAGCCGTTACCTTTTCAGAATCCTTCAAGGAAAAAACAAGCTTTCTTTTCCCCACATGCAACCCCTAGAAAACCTAACTAGTTAACAGTGGTGGCTCCTGTCTAAGAACTCTTTAACCACACCTCGTATGCAACTTTCCATTTGAATTTCTCTCTTGCACTCCTGATGCAATATGGAAAGAACACACATATCTTACAATATTATACATTAGTCTAAATAGTTAGGAGGGGCTCTGTACCTCACTGCCTCCCTCATTGATCCAATCTATCCAAAGTCCAAGAATCTTCCGGAGTGTGCCATAGGAAGATATGTAATGCAAGTAACAAGTTGCCGTATATTCATATTTATATATGCTCTGAATAATTAAATTCTTACTATGTTCAAGCATCAGTATTGATATCAGCACCACACTACATTTAATGTAGAATCTGGTTTGTGGCCATTTGTAATTGCATTGGGAACTCTATATTAGATCTTGATCACATGTGTATCCTTGCAGGCTGAGGCCAGATATTCGAAAATTAGAAGAAGGGGATATAGATGGTGCTGCAGCAGAAAAGAATCGCTTGGAGGAGAAACAACGAGATGCTAGAAAATTGCGTAAAAGCAAGAAGAACAGCGACTGGAGTCCTCGGTAAGTTTGTTTTCTTTTTTGGTCCAGGGGTGTTTGTCAATATTCCTCAGCCCATGGACTTTTGAATGAAGGGAAGGGGTACACAATCAGGCATTTTGTCGGCAATTGCTTGAGGGGTTTGACCTGTATTATGTCATAGATCCAAGATTGCTGCCACTTTAGGCACTAACAAAGGATATTGATCATTGTAAGTTACTGTGACTTATGAAGAAAAGAACTGTATTCATTTACCCTAAAAATGTTTCTCATAATTGAATGAACAAGTCTTAATCTTGATTGCAAGTGAGCCACTTAAATTTAAAAAAGAATGCAGAAGTTACAGGTAACGCCATTCCTTCTTTACTATACAGTTATAAAACAAAATTATAGTAATATTTTTTCACTTCTTAATTATTATCAGAAATTGTCTAAAAAAGTGATAAATACACTCTAAATCAGGATATGGACGGTATTTTGCTTACAGTTACACCATGGTGGCCATCTTGGATTTCTTACATCATATATGTTCTCTGGCACATTTTTAATCAAAACACTTGTATTAAATGATTACGTGCCTGCAAGTGAAGGCATCCTCCCCATACCCATGTCTTCTCTTCATTCAAAAGCACAACGATTTTACAAATGGTCAAAACCACTTCTAAAAGGGTTATGATTGATTTTATTTGTTAATACCTGAAGCAGCAGCCATCTTGGTTTTAGAACATCACACAGGCCATATGCCATATTGCAGGCAAAATGCCTGGTAGTACTTGATTCTGTACATTACCTGCTGGTGATACATTGCTAATTCCTTCCCTTCATTTGCCTGAATGAGATGTAGTGTAAAACATTGCTTAGAATCCTTGCTAAAA
This sequence comes from Lepisma saccharinum, assembly GCF_977018435.1. NCBI lineage: Eukaryota > Metazoa > Arthropoda > Insecta > Zygentoma > Lepismatidae > Lepisma > Lepisma saccharinum. Next base: position 16,739,890 of record NC_139241.1, on the reverse strand, counting down.
GGTTACAAAATAGTTTCACTGAACATATCTCCATAACAGTGCAAGATATTTAAAAAAAAAGGCAAGTACCTTTTTCCTTCCTTTTCCAACTCTGAACAAAAAATGTGTTTATACAAAAAAAAGAAAAAAACCTCTAAGGACTTTTTGTCTTCTGCAATTGGCACTGCACAACGTAGAGCAAAACAAATGGAGTGCAAAATCCAGATACAGAATTGCATTCATTGAATCGGGGTCATTTCATGCTAAATCAACCAATTTTAAAATAATTGGTTGCATGATCATTTTAGAAAAATTTCATTTTTAGTGCATAGATTTGTACATGTTTCTAGATATCAAAACCAAGTTCAAAAATATTTACTTTCCTCAGTTCTCCTGGGGTGGCCATTCCCAACAAGGTGCATGGCTTTTTTAGCTCATGTAGCACTTTACAGTAACCTTAATATCTGAAACACCATCAAAGATAGAGACCTGAAACAAAATTCAATTTGTCGATAATGAAGTATACTTTCTATGATACTAAAGTATGTTTTGCTCAAAATTGCATCCCAAGTATGAAAATTAGGGATTTTTACCCCAATTTTATTAATGAAGGGCTTTAGTCTAAGGCTTAAAATTCTTTTAATGTGTTGACCTACCAGCAGGGTGTCTGGAAATAAAATATCAGTGTTTAGAAATGCAACTTTCTTTTACAACATGGGCTCAAACATGGCCATTTATTGAATTTTGAAGTCTAAAAGTTGATATTGTTAGTGTCAGTTAAGTTCATGAAGGGTTTCCTTCATGCCAAATTTCAGATTTTTCATGAGATAATTAACCCCGAAAACTCACAAAATTCCATAAATGGTCATGTTAAAAATCCAATTTTTTTTAACTATTGTTGCCCAAATTTCCACAATAATTTTCATACTTAGGATGCAATTTTGAGTAAAGCATACTTAAATATCATAAAAAGTCTCTAACTCTTAATCGTTTTTGAGATATGAAGGTTTCTGTAAACTGCTCCATGAGCTAATAAAGCCATGCACCATGTTGGAAAAATGGCCACCCCAGGAGAATGAAGGACAGGAAAATTTTTTGAACAATGGTTTTGATATCTAGAAACATGTACAAACCTATGTACTAAAAATGATTTTTTTCTAATATTGTCACGCAACCACCACTGGATCATTTGGTATGGAATGACCCAGTGGAGGATCTTGCGTTTACAGAGAAATTGATTTCTGATGTATAGATATTGGCTGCAAATAATACATCAGAATCTGTAAAAATTTTATATTTAAACTGATTCAGATACCTTACAGTCTGCGCGGAAAGTATTGATGCCACACCAGTGAAAGCAAGAACCACAACAGATGTATATACCAAACAAACAACAAAATCAATGATGTACTACTCACCTTGTAGTCAGTATTTTGTCAACCCTCCTTTATGCTTCCGGCATTCTGTCAGTCGTTTTGGAACACTTAAAGCCAGGTTTTGGAGGAGATTAACTGGCAGATTGACCCAAATGTCCCTTATGGCAGCTTCTAGCTTAAGGAGTGTAGATGTGTCCCTGTTCCTTAAACGTCGCTTCATGATAGACCACAGGTTTTCAATCGGGTTGAGGTCGGGGCTTTGTCCTGGCCAATCATCAAAATAAGGGACACAAGCATCTTTGAGCCATGAAACCACACTTTTGGCTGTGTGACAAGGAACCCCATCATGCATAAAAAAAGATGCTCCACTTTTTTCAAAGGACACTTCCAAAACATCATTTAAGAGCTCAAAATAGGAGTACCGATTCATGGTCTGGTTTTTAGGAAGAATAACTAACTCTCCTACACCACCATAACTAAAGGAACCCCAGACCATAATACTGGGAGGGTGTTTTATAGTTGGATGTGTTTACTGAGGAAGGGTGGGATCATCACCGGGAGAACGGTACACTCACTTGGAACCACTACCAGTAACAAAGAAAGTGGCTTCATCACTCCACAACACTTCTTTCCAGTCATGAACAGTCCAGGTACTGTATTTCTTACAGAAATCCCGTCTTTTATTACGATGCTTCTCTGTAAGGCGAGGTTTCGGTAACTGCGTAGCCCTAAGTCATCATGGGTCTTCTCCTGAATTGTCCGGAGGGACACATTATCAAGCAACAGAGGATTTTTTCTTTCAGTTCCCTAGCTGTTAACGAAGGTTGGTTCCTTAGCTGCCTTTTCATGATGTGCAGTGTTTTTTCAGACACTTTCCTAGGCCGACCAGACTTAGGTTTTGGGCAAGGCATTTTGACCCCACCTTCGTCCTTGAAGCGTTTCACCAAATGTTGCACTGTTCTCAGGTTCACGCCTGTTTGTGTCGCGATTTCTGTGCTTTTTATGCCTGCTCTAAACAAGGCAATCACCTGCTCAGTATCACCAGGCTTCAATATGTTGTAAGGCATCGTTTCACACACAAAATCAACTCAGAACACCAACACAACAGCCCAAAATTCACAGGAAATACCACACGCACGTGCGCACGTACAACAACGTCTCCCACTCGAAACTGAGCGAGTTGAAACTTGCAGCTACGAACAAAGGAAGATCGCAGGTGGTAGTTTACTGCCCATAAACGACAACTCTTTTCACGGTGTCGTTTAGGAGATAGGTGGTCCTATGTAAAAACGCGAAAATAATTGTCAATGCTGTTGGCGTCAATACTTTCTGCGCAGACTGTACATTAGAAAATTTGAACAAAGAGGATACATTATTTTAATTTTGTCATGCCTAACCCATACATTCTTGATTTTTTGTTTCCAATGTTTACCACATTCATATATTTTATCTTATTTGTATTGTACGAGTATAGTCATGGAAGAATATACTGGCCCATATAACATCTTAAAGCCTGTTGTCTATGCAACTGATGTAACAAAATTTTCACCTTGTTTTGCTGAGTGGTCTGGGTTATGGGGAAATATTGAGCATTGATAGCATGAGCATGAGTCATGACAACAACCACAGCACACAACACCTGGGTACTACGAAGCCTCCAGGAGAAAGCTTCAGGAATTGGTTTCTTTAACAAGATCTGCTAGTAAGAAAATGTTTTCTTGACTGATGTTAGAGTCTGTGTCAAGAATGTTCACTGAAATGATGTTTACATCAAATCGTTATCACAGATGTGAAACAGCTATCAAACCCAGAACTCCTTGATTAAAAAAAGGAAGTTAAAAATGCTATGCAACAAATCATATTTGGTCATAACTTTAAGGCGAGTCAATATGTAATGGTCACAGGTTTAAACCCTGGTTAAGGCTGTCCCACCATCCATTTCGTAAGTTCATCATTCAACTGCATTGCCTCTGTTGACACATGTGGTAGAAAAACCAATGTAAAATAGAAGGAAACATAAGAAAGGAAATAATATTTTCAGTAATTTTATGCAGTGGCTCCAGTTAATCAAGAGCCACGACTTCACTGCCTTTTTCCTTCCATTGTTCTCTCACTTCCCTGTCATGTTGAACCTGATGTTGATTAATGCAACGTTAATTAAAATAACCAACCGACGGAAAATCAACAAGCATGCATCAAAGAGGCATACATTACATAAGGGAATTATGTGGTATTATTATGCCGATTTATGATTTGGTAATAAAATTGGAATTGAAATCGAGTTAAATAGTGAAGATTTATGAGCAGCATTGATTACACAATCGTGATACGATTGCTTGGAATCAATGAATCAAATTACCACACAGGCACATCAGTATAGGCATTCAATTTATTCTACTTCAAGTAGCACCATAATTGAATTTGATGCACGGTCGATAAGTTTGATCCTTCAAATGAGCCCTTGCAGAGTTTCAGCCCAGTGCGTTGGGCCCTGTTTGGTCAGGACTTAAGTCAGAACCTTGTCCAAGCAGATTTCAAATTCTTGATAAGGCATTAGTATTTCGTTGGAGTTGCTCTTTCTTCTACTTTCATCATTTTATCACAAACGCCTGTCTTAGATATCAAAATAATAAAATCACAGCTACCGAAAATAATCATTATATTGTATTCTCGCATGTACAGTGGAACCTCGATTTTACGTTTCTCAGGGGACTAAGCTGAGAAAACTTAAAATGCGGGAAAATGTAAAATCGAGGAAAATTTCTTAACATTTTGTTATGTTGGGACCATCAAGCTTGACTGTATAATGCGGGAAAATATAAAATCGAGGAAAGTAAAATCGGGGTTTCACTGTATATATTTTCTGACAGAGTGTGTGAATTCAGACGTTTCTGTTTTCAAATTGTCCTTTTTGTTTCATGTGTAGTTAAAGATGGGAATAATTTTCGTGGCATGGTTAGGGCTCTGAGAAGCTTTCTTTTTTCTGGACATGTCCTACTTTTTAAACTTGTGTTCAACTTTTTAAACTTGTGTTCAGCATCCAGAAGAAATTGGAAAGAAATCGCAAATATTCTACATTTTGGGCATAACATATCTTGAATTAGAAATAAGAAATGGAAAACCAGAACCAAGTCTGGATTAACGTAGCTCCTGAGAGAAGTCTGCTTAAAACAAGGAGTGTGCAATGTTCTTTGAATGTTAGTGACAAAGGTTCTTTTATTAGCAATGTTAATTGGACATTATCCATTGCCTAGTGCTTCATTTACCTATTGCAACATGTCATTTGGAGAGAACACCTCTTCCCTTGTTTTCAGGTGAACAAATTTATTTTTGCCTGCAGCAGTACCCGAACCTACTACAAGCAATGGGGGGTGCCATGGTGTAGTTTGTCTGTGCACCAGATTTTTCAAGTGGCATATTCTGAAAATTTGACCTGGTTTACCCCAAAAATTCTTATTTATTGTATAAATTTCTTATACAGGGTGTCATTTTAATGGCACCCACCGACCACAGAAATGTGTAGAGGACATAAAAATAACATCAATAAACTTTTCTCAGTTATATTTTTCTTGTTGGTGCATCGTTTCAGTTCTACAGTCATTCAAAAAAGTTTGTTTTGCCACCTGAATGCTAGCAACCCAACACATTTGATTACATTTGTGATGTCATTTCCTGCTGTGAAACAGCACATGGCATTGTTGCAAAGAACATACAAATTTTGTGAAAAATTTCACACTACCAGCCACATTATGAGCTGTAGAACGAAGATAGGAACACACCCAGTAGACCCAACATCCAGGGTAACACTGACTACCAGCCAGAAGACCAGCAGTCATCCCAGGGGAAGGGGGAATTTAACCAATGATACGAAAAATGGTAGAAAAACAATGTATTCAAAAGGAAGTGGTAATATCAGATTTTATCTCTTAGCCTACATGTCATTATCATCAACAACAAATTTTATTGGACTTACAGCTTACATCATCTGGCTGCTACATGTCAAATATTTTCAAATCTCATTGCAAGGTTGAAATCTACAGGTTTGTATATCCATTTATGCATTGTGATATTGTGGTGCTGATATCAGAAGTGTCCGAGGTTCACATTGTAACATTATGGCTAAAACACGTAAAACCACAGTAACAAGCTAAGGATGAATGAGCATGTACTATCAAGTTCACGGTTGCAAACTATTAAATGTGTATCCATCCGGTGCTTACATAAACACAGTCGTCGGAGAGTTTGTTTTACTATATCCCTGTATTTTCAACCATTTTTGTATCTTGCCGCACAATGCCCTGAATGTACATTACATTATGTATTACTTACCTTTGAAATTTTGAGTTCTTTCATTTTTATTTTGTCAACAGTTTAGTGAGTCACAGACAACCAGTGTCAGAAGGATGAAGTGAATAGACTAAACTGTAGATGCCAACTTGGCAACGAATTTTCAAATATATGACATGTAGGCTAAGAGATAAAATCCGATATTGCCACTTCTTTTGAATACGTAATTTTTCTACCATTTTTCTTATCGTTGGTTCACTTCACGTTGACTTACTGAATGCATTTTCTCACTTTGTTTTACGCTAGATAATGTGGCTTGTTGTAGCTATGTACTTTTTCACAGAATATCTGTGTTCCTGTCAACCCTGGCATGCATTGCTTCACAACAGGAAACGACGTTACAAGAGTGATCCAATGTTGTGTTCGGTTGCCAGCATTCAGGTGGCAAAACAGGCTTCTTTGAATCAGTGTAGTATGGAAACATCGCACCAACAAGAAACATGTTATTGAGATAAGTTGTTTGCTTTGATGTCCTTTATGCATTTCTGTGGTCTGTGGGCACCATTAAAATGACATCCTGTGTATTAATTAGATATAACAGAAACAAAACACCAATGGAGTAAAACAAAAACGAAAGTCCAAGAACTTTAAATTTTCCAGCAATTTGCATACCGGGTGAGCAAAAGGTAACTGTGCACCCACTACGCTACATTACACAGAGAAAAACTTCCCTTTCTTGATGTTTGTTGGTACATAATAACATGGACAGTTGGTTAGTAAGACACTCATTGCTGTTTTTTCAGTTGTTTCTTCTGAGCGTGAGCTTGCAAAGCGTGAACACATCAGTCAATAGCATCATAGAGATACGAGCTGTATGTGCTGTAGCACTGTCTTGCTGGAAATAGCCATGTAAAATTTCATTGTCATTTAATTGTTCTGTAAAAGGGTACAAGATCATTTCACAGTAACAATCTGAATTTATGGTGCCGTCGAAGAATATGAGGCCAATTATCCGTTTTCGAGAAATTGCGCAGCACACACCAACCTTCTGATCATGCAATGGTGTCATTTGTATTGCATGCAGATTATTATCCGACGACCAAATGCATTTGTTTTGACTGTTCATGCAACCGGATAAATTAAACTTTATCTGAGAAAAATGCAACTTGCGCTACTGTTATTTTGTAGGGGTGTAAATGTCAGTCCTTTTTCAGTGAGGTTCTTGCGCTGCAGTACGACACACTCACTTGCTGTGACAATTTACGAATTGACTTCTTTGTGCTTTGCTCTATTCTAATCGAAATATCCTGTAATTTGTCTGTTAGAACTCGTGACCTGTCTGATTTCGACGCATTCTTCACTCATCCCGTTCTGCGAAATTTATCGATGCACTAGCATTATGATGTGGTGGATTTGTATCAGAAAACCTTTCCATAAACTTATTTCGTACTTCTTCCATATATTCACCTCCATGTGGAAAGACTTGTTCCACCAAAAACACATGAGCTTTGAGTAACAAAACCATTGCTAATGCAGTGACTGACAACAATTCCGTGCTTTGCAAGATCACACTCCGAAGAAACAACTGAAGAAACAACAATGAGTGACTGACAACAATGAGTGTCTTACTAACCAACTGCCCATGACCTTATGTACCAACAAACATCAAGAAAGGGAAGTTTTTCTCTGCGTAATGTAGCGTAGTGTAGATGCACAGTTACCTTTTGCTCACCCTGGACATACATACGAGACATACTTGGATAGACTGAAGAAGAGCCAGAAGAGCGGAGGATAAACAAAAATATATAATGTGGGTTTGCATTAGAAGTACAACACTTCTACTGATCATGTGGCGAGGCTGTGAAATATTGAACTACTATTTCTGTTTGTGGTTAGTGTTTACTGTCTGCTACCTTGCATATTTTCATTTTTTATATATAAATGCATATATTTAATCAAATTTTCATGTTTTTCTAGTGCCTGGTGTATGTGTCCTCTTTCGTTTTTTACTTGTTATTTAGCCCTTGTGGCCCTCCTTCCTTTTATCCACTATATATATGCATGTGAAAAAAGTTGTACCTGCAGTAAACCAGGTAACATGGGAAAATACACCACTGGTAAAATCAGGGAACCATGAATCATATATCCTCACCACCTGCAAAACTAAGTTTGTTTACCCAAATATGAGAGAAAAGGTTCTTTCTTGAAATGTAGTGTCAGAATGGGTAGTAGGAGAAGCACTGGACAATTAAAAATATCCAATTCACATTACATGCTTTGAAATATTGCTGAAATGTTGACTTGTCTCAGAGTATAGCTCCATCTATTCTCTTAGGCCCACGTTAGATGAAAGCATTTTTCTTAACATTTATGCCATGACCAAAATGCTACTGTGTAAAGTGAAAAATCTTATGGCAATTCAGGTGTCATGGCATTTCTGAAGGATAGAATTGGTCCTATTTCTGCAGTATTTTTCATAACATAACCAATCAGAAGCAAAACTCTAGGTCAATAACATATCCAATCAGAAGCAAGATTCTAGGTCACGAGTGCAGATGTAATGGCGGCAGAGTGAGATGTAAACAACGTATCACTACACGTTTTTAAAAGCAGATAACTATTCAATCGACAAGAATGTTTCCTATAAAAAGGTATTAGATAGAAGTCAATAGCGCTGCTTAAATACATACTTTATAGTGTATACAGTACATGCATGAAAGAATATTTTTGTTGCTTACATTGTAAACAGTGTGCACTAACATGGATGGTGTAATTCTGCCTTTCGTGCTGTATTTATTATACATAGCAAACACAAAAGTTCATGTTACATGAAGTGCTTCCGTGTAAAGTACAGTCAGCTATAATATTTTTTGAAGCATTTATGTAGTATTTATGCTAGCAAAAATGTTAAAGCAAATACTTCCGTCTAAAGTGGGCCTAACAGTGTAGTGGCATACACTCCGTAACTCAACATAACATTTTCTCCCAATGCTTTATTTTCCCGCAGGTGGTTCTGTCAGGGAACAAATCCATATTCAAGGCAGGAAGACTGGCTGTACAGCGGCGGCTATTGGGATCGAAACTTCACGGATATCCCAGACATATTCTGAAAGTCATATCTATATCAATGTGCTACAGTGATAGATTAATATATTGTTGATAATGTGGTGTCATGTAGCTAACGATAATTGTTTAGTTGTGAAAATCCATGCAACATGTATAGATGACTGACAACTTTTGAAAAGTAGATAAATATTGAAATTAAAAACAGCAAAGCTTTCTCTAATTTATATAAATATTGTATATCACAGACTTTTGTACAAATTGATTGCTCTAAAAATTCTATTTTATAATATGAACTGCAGATGAAGATATTCCTGTCTTCTATTTTAGTATTATTACTAATCCTATCTCTGAGTGCATGCCTAAAGTAATACGCATGTTGAATCAAGTGCTAGAGTTGTAGATGGTGTGCATATAGGGTAACAGAAGCACCTTTTTTTTATTGTTATTTTTCTGAAAAACTTCTTTTTAACAAGCATTTATTGCATGTGTGTATGTAGGTAGGTACACACTTAGAACATTCTCATATCTTCTTCCATTCATTTCTCTGCGGTTATGTTTAAGCGGTAGCTACATTGAAACATTCCAATCTTTCTCGAAGTAATAATAATGCTAAAAGAAGTTGTTAATAGGCATTTTTTATTGTGTACCTTTGAGGCTTATGTAGTGAAGAAAATTTGTTTTCCTAGTAAACTTAACAAAATGCTGTTTGTAATCTGACAAATCTAAGTTAGTGATTTCTGTATTATTTAAGAGCAATGAAATATACAGTCTGTGAGGAATCACTTTGTTGAATTCTGTCACGTCTTTATTCTCTCGTGATTCTAAAGTCATAAAAAAAGTCTTCAATTTAATGACCTGTGATAGATAAATGGATTTGTGCACTTTTCATTTCCTCAGTTAATATTAAAGAAAGAAAAATAAGCACTTATAAAATTATACTTTACAACTTGCATTTTTACCATATTATTGTATTCAGAAAGTCATTAGGGCAAATTTGATGTTTTTTTACATCAGAGACAGCCTTATTTATGAAAAGTGTAGTTAAAACTAATGCAATGGTTGATATCACTGGTCTACATATGAATTTTCTTTTTCTGCTGACTTAGATATTTTAACTGATTCTATATAATTTGAGGTTGCTGATTCCAAATATGTAGTCAGAAAAAGTGTATCACGTCACAATTTTTCATAAATCACATTTGAAAATTTTCACAATAATATAATACTGGGCTAAACTCCAACAATTTTCCATATAGAAATCTGCACAGAATGAAATTATAGGACTATACATAGGTGGCGTAGCTGATAACAGGTATTAAGTTGCATTGTTTCACAAGTCACATTTCAAAATTTTCAGAAAACTATATCCGGCTACATTCCAACAGCACTTGCAAAGAGAATGCGACGTAGTCAGATGTCCGTGCAGAGTATCACGTCACGTTGTTTCACAAACATACGTTTTTCTATTTTCTCAATAGGGAGTTCTTAATGGACAAAAAGTTTAGGCAATTCTGGCAAATTGATCAATTTGTTTCACGAGCACATACAGTCAACACCTTATGCCTGTACTTATGCTAAACTTAACATACACCACAGAATAGCACAACATGCACACCTACTTAGGCAAAAATTTTCGTTTCTTTGATTTTCTGGAGTAGGTGCCTCAGGAACGTCACGCTGCAAGCACCAGCAATAGTCGGCCATCATAGTATTTTCATTCCATCTCCCCTGATATCGTTGCTCCATGGTTTTTATGTCTTGGTGGAAGCGTTCGCCCTGTTCTTCACCTACTGCACCAAGATTGGACGGAAATACATCTAAGTGGCTGTGCAGGAAGTGAAGCTTGACACTCATATTTACTCCTAACTTTTGAAACGTCACCAACAAATTTTCAACTAGAACCTCGTAGTTGTGCGCCCTGAAGTTTCCAAGGAAGTTTGTAATTACTTTAGAAAAGGCACACCATGCATCTTTCTCTGTGCGGTTCATTGTTTGTAAGAAATCTTCATCTTTCATTAGCATCCTTATCTGAGGACCATCAAAAATACCTGCTTTTACTTTCTCATGCGTCAATGCAAGCAATTTTGAGCAAATGTATTTAAAGCAAGCCCCATTCTTATCCAGAGCTTTTACATACTGCGTCATTAATCCCAACTTAATGTGCAGTGGAGGAAGTAACACTTTCTTAGGATCAACAAGCAGCTTGTTCTGGATGTTTTTCGCCCCGACTTCAAAGCTTTTCCTGGCAGGCCACAGTCTTTACCCAATGTTAGTTCCTTGCTCGACTGTCCCATAAACACAAAAAGCCTGGATATTTCGTGAAACCTGCTTGTTGACCAAATAACATTGAAATGACCTTGAGATCTCCGCACACAATCCAACTTTCATTTGCATACTTTATCTTTCGAAGCAGTTCTTTCTTTGTTTCGTAGCTTTTCTTCAAATGTACGGAGTGGCCAACAGGAATGGATGCTAACTTATTCCCATTATGCAGCAACACACACTTCAAACTCCTCTTCGAGCTATCAATAAAAAACCTCCATTCTTCTGCATTATACCTACATCCCATAGCTTCGATTAGTCCCTTCACATCTGTACAATAGACAAGTTCTTCGTCCCTTTGAAAATATCTTAGATGCCTCTCTCTGTCCCGATACATGAAGGTTGTTCCAGACGCTAACATATTTCTTTCCTTTAGTCTACGCAGGTCCTGCATACTTTATGAGGTGCCAAGGATTTATCTTGGTCGCCCAATTTAATTCCGAAATATGCACTATATGCTTTCCTTACAAAGTCAGTAATATTTGTCCTTTTTTGGGGGGTTAACAATGTTCGAATAACTGATTGAAATAATATTCATTATAATATTCCATGTTCTGCCATCTTGTGACCTCTTTACGGACTACGTTGTTTGATTGCTCTAAATATACATCCCTAATATTAGATAATTTTCTATTTTCCTCCGAAACCTGACGTGATAGAAAAAAACGGATTTCGGTTTTGGATTTACCACCCTCGAATTACTAAAGAACAACCATCAGCCTCCAGTCAGCAAAATGGATGTAGACCAGTGTATTTTTTAACATTACCGTTTTAGAGTACATAACATCTTTTTTCTTTGCTCAATTTATAAAAAAAATGTATTCCTCGAGTATCACTTTCAAACTTTATACAACAGAAGATATATTTCCCAATGACAAGGTTGGTTGTGCTATTTGAAAACAAAACAAAAATAAGAGAACAGTATATTTATGAATGAACAATCATTAAAGCATTGTAACTTATACCAGTAGCATAAATAAATAAATAAATAAATTAGACGTAAATACAATGTATACACTGTCTGTTGCCTTATTAATCGGAGATGTCCCATATCTTGTGGAATAATGAATAATATACAAAAATGATTTTAACATGCTTTGTACAGAAAAGTACATGTAGTCTTAATCTATATATATTAACACACAACACACCGCACACACACACCATGGAAATGAAGGGTTAGTGACATTTTCAGGGTAAAACAAGTGAGTGTAAAAGCCTTCTGCAGAGCTTTATTAAGTATAGATGAAACATTCCCAAATCGTCACTACTCCTGTGTGACTTTTTATTTTCGAGGTGCTTATTATGTAGTGTGCAAATCTTGATTTTAACACAGGCAAGAATACGCAAAAAATTCTAAGAATAATACATATATTATGTTGCGATGCACAATTTTTTTCATTGTAATAAAATTATTTATTGTGTATTGCAATTTTTCCAATTATAATGTACACAGTTGATAATAATAATGTCATCTCAACATTTGGGCAGCTGAAGGAAGGGGGTTAGGGGTATATTAAAATATGTAAGAACAACTTTACAGTTGTGGGAAAACTTCTATTGTCTCAGCTGCACTTTAGTCAAATAAGGAAAATATTTATATTTTACTTTCTCTATAGACATATCTAAATAGCTTTTTTCTGTTTGAATTCACACTGCTTCTCACTGATGTGAACAGATCAGTTGGTGAATGAATTTGGATCATTGTCAAAAATGGAATTTCAAATAAACATGAAAATTGAAAAAAAAAAAATAACCAAATGTTTTTTATTAACTAAATGTGCTAGTTCGTAAAGGCAGAAATTTGCAAAATGGTAGCATAAAAATACCTTAAGTATTTTTTTATTATTATATGTAACTGCTTAATGTTGATTCGTAACTCAAGCAGACATACAGATCATTCATTATTCTTCCACTGTCTACAATATTGTTTAACGAACTTTTTATGTTAATCAGGATGAATGTTCAGCTGTCATAGGTCATTAAATATTGGTAACCTATTCATATCAATCGTATCCTGACAGGGATGAACACCTTACAACATATGAGATGCATCTTTTTTAACTATTATAGTCCCTAAGGTATCAACAATCTATGTGATATTGACACAGTGACAAATAAACCAGTGATGCTATTCACATTAAATGTGTGGGGTAATGACCCTGAAGGGGTGTGTGTGTGTGTGTGTGCTTCTCTTTTACTAGAATTTTCTCATATTTCTATATTTACTAAATTGTCTATATACCATATTTCTTCGAATTGAAGACACCATTGAATGCAAGGTGAACTTTAAATATTGCTTCGGCTTTTGAGATAACAAAATTATAATACTGATACTTTACTCAAAAAATACAGTGCAGTATTACATTTACATTGTTGTTACATTGTTACATTTACCATTAACAATACTACTACAATGCCCCTAAATTTTGAACATCCAAATTCCAGAAAAAAAATATTTCATGTTAGATTCAAAGAAATATGGTAGATAAAAACTTGGAAATGACATCGAAATATGTGGACATTTCTATTTTTTTTTTTAAAGCATTCTGTGCACATATTTTACACATACACTGCAATCTTTAAAAATAACTAATTTCTAAAGATCTTCAAAGCATGTAAGGTTGTCTCTGATGAATATATTCCACAAACACTGGTTTTTAATTGCAAGATGACTGCTGATGTTGCAACCCATGAGAATTGTGAAGTCAATATATTTAGTAGTTAAGATATATATATATACATCGTTATTTATTTATGAAATGGTGCTGTAAATATTGAATCCTGTGTGATGTTCAAAGTGTAGAATATGTGATAGTGTTGTGCAGGATGCAGTCACTAGAAGTGCATTTGTTTAAGTAACTAAATCTATGTGGGAAATGTACATAACTGTAAATTATGTAAATGTGATCCATAAACAGTATCATCAGTTGTACATAAATAGGTAACTTTTGCCGAATATCTACATAGAAATTTAGCCAGTTGGTTGTTGTAATATTAGATAGTTGTTATGTGTGTGGATATTATTTATTGCATAAAATACAAGGCTCTGTATTTATTGAACAATAGGTTAACATTGTTGAATCTTATATAATAGTGTTTTCTTTCATGGAATTTTGCAAGTTCTTCTCTCAGTGTTTTAAAATTCTGTAAAACATGTATATTCCTATTTTTAAAAAGGCAGGGCAGTTATATCAAATGGGTAGATCACGGGTGAAAAATGAAAAATAACTGCATGGTTATGAAGAATCTCAGGTTTGTATTATCATTGCACTGTCTCGTATCGGTAACATTTTGTCATATCTAAATGTTGCAGGGTATTTTGTTACATCTTGAGTCCATAGAGAAATTGCAATTGCTTGTAATGATTTGGTCACATCATGAGCTACTGCTCATGAAAATGCTCCTATATTGCTACTTTAAAGGAGCAGTGTGTGCACAATTAATTGCCTGAAGCAGCTTACTTAATATAAATTCAGTATTACTGGTATTTATTGACCAGTTTTTCTGTAATATTTGTTTCGCTAATTTCTATCCAGGTGGCCTAAGTTAAGCACTCTTATGTCATGCGAAAGTTGTTATGTGACTGCAAGAGACATCTGATGTGTTACGTAGAATTTTCAGCAAAAAATGCAGGCTCCACATTGTACATCTCATGTGTGTACCTAATTCAAGGAATCTGATGTGTTGTTCCCGAGTATTATTCTCGCAACATATACTTTTCTCGCCCCATTAAAGTAACTTTTTTTCTATTTTAACGATTCTTTAGCCACAAACTGTGAAAATGTGTAGAATCAAGGTTCATTTTGTAATATCCCAGCTGGGTGTGAAATGCAGTACCTTCTGATTTATATAAACTGAAGCTGTATAGTTTGAAACCATTTTAAAGTAAATGGTAGCATGTGTCTAATATCGTTTACATTAATAATGTATATATATATATATATATATATATATATATATATATATATATATAGAGAGAGAGAGAGAGAGAGAGAGAGAGAGAGAGAGAGAGAGAGAGAGAGAGAAAAGGTTGCTTGCCTCACGGAGTGTGCAAGTTAAGTGTTTCAAGTTGTCTAAAACATTTTGTAGGAAATAAGAGTTGATCCTTTCACATCTGCTAAACTAAATCCCACTGTGCCAGAGCTCCACCCATGAGAGCAAAGCAGTTTTGAATGGGAGACATGTGGGCAGCGCATCAAGTTCGCTCACTGCGTTTTCTGGCTTTCGAGACCACATTTTACATCAGGTCTTTACAAAAAAAAAAAAATGCTTGAGTTGTAATTTCCTTTAGAATGTATCAGGACACTAATAACTAACAAATTTTCATTTCAAATTATGCCAAATGATGAAAAAAAAATGAAGGTATGAAAACAATTTGATCTTGACATATGCTAAACAAATTATCGTTTGATTAGTTATCTGGAACACATATCATATCATGAATATAAATACATCAAAGTTTGGTGTTTGGAAGCACTGTTCAATAAATGAATAATTAAGAAGGCCTTAAGAGACACAGTTATGATTGAGGTGTTGCAAGGAATCCATTTATAGTAACTTTTTTGGGGGTGCTTAGACATTTAGTGTATTTTGATTTGTAATTATTTTAGTCTTATTTTATTTGTAATTTATATTCTTTTATTTTATACTCTAATTCTAAGCACAAAAATGTGCATTTTAGTTTGCCCACATCTGCACTTTTGCAACTTTTCAAGCATATGTATCTAGGGTGCTTTAAAAGCCTTGTCACAAAAGTAACAAAAGAAAAGCATGTTATTTCTGTGTAGCATTACTTCATTCAACAAAATAATTATTAATGCATAATTATTTGCAAAAAGAAAAAAAAATATAAATATATATGAAAGACAACACCATTTTTTGTTTTACATAACTGTTAGTGACAATTTCATTACAGTACAGTTAATTGAAAGAAAGGGGAATTTACTGAACACATAATATATAAAAATCAGTCATGTAAATTTTATAAAACACAAAATTGTGCTGTTGACCAACATGTTAAACAATTGTTGAAATTTGTTGAATTTATTTTCTGAATAGTGCCAATTTCTTTGTTATAACATAAATATCACCTTGAGCCTGTGTATAAATAAAACTCACACTGTGAACATATGTTATATAATATATATACTATGTGAAGAAACAGAATGCCAGTGATTTAATGTGTGTGTATATATATATAAATATATGTATGTGCAATAGTTTGTAGAAAAATAAATAACATCTATCGCCATGGCATCTTATTTGTTTTACTTTAAATGTTAATATGGGTTGTATAGATCAGGTGTTCCCAGTTGGTAGTATACATACCTCATCCAGGGGAAGGGGGTTCCATTTAGTGTGGTAATATCTCAAATATTTTTAATTGCCCAAGATCCGATGCTCATTCAAGGTTAACCAGTACTTTTGCAGAAGAAAATAAAATTACATTTTCCTGTGGCTTAGTTTTGAATAACAGATTCACAGTTGTTAGTTGGTTGGGAACTACTGGCCTAGATGACAGGCCAAGAAGAGAGAATGAGAACAAAATATAATTAAATCATTTTTTGAGCTTTCAGCACATCCAGCAATGACCTCTCTGATATCCCGAGAGAATTTCTTCAATAAAATTAATTGTGTGACCTAAAATCCAAAGACAAAGCAGGAAATGTTTATTCTATCAGAATATATTGTTTTTGTCCTTGTGTTTACCTACATTATAATTTATTAGGAAAAAAATGAAAACTGATTAGTCTTTATTCCTTGAATATATATTATAATGTGTTAAAATATTTTACTTATCTTAGTGTGGCTTAAATCTATTTCTTAGCAGTTTTGTTGACTAAATGCACATCTTCTTTAGGATTATGATTACAAGTGGTAACAATCCTTGGACCACTTAACTTTTCCATTCCATCTATTTTGTTAGTCCAGGCAAATTAAATTGTGCATGATTTGTGAGAAAAAAATGGACAATGGACAAGAGGTAGTCAAAATATGATCACCATGAATGACCAGCATTGCATGTAACTTGATAAATGCTGATAGAACAGGCTCATCGACGATTTGCTGTTGAAGATTCTCTCCATCATTGCAGCAGCCAAACATAACAATTACTTGCAGAATACTTTCTTTGTCGTCTGAAAATCCAACCGTGCAGAAAATGTTCCTGGGCATTAACTTGTGACTAGATGAAGTGACAGATTATATACTGGACCCGGAGTATTGAGCTTTTGTTTTAAGTTCACTTTATACACAGAAAGGCTAATTGGGGCTGCACCTACAGTTTAAAGTGGGATCTGAACCACTATGTCTCTATCGGGTATCGAATCCAGGACCCTGGGTCAAACTGGGATAAGATCTCTTAATATAACTTGTACCAATGCATTCCCTGCAACATGAGGAAACGGATATACAGAAATCCAGAAGGAACATGGATTCCACTTACAACTTAGCAAGGCAAGAATATCCCAGAGTTTTGTTGAAGAGTAGTGAACAACACAATAGAATGTGAGAAAGTAGACAAACGGGGGACCGTAATAATGTTAAAAAAGCAATCGAACACGTGGAATCCATATTCCCATTCCATTTTCTCCCAAGTTTCTGCAACATTAGTACAACAGTCAGTCACAGCTGATTCAGGAGTTAATCTTGATGAATTGCATTACATCGGTACGGACATAATACATAATAATTGAGAAAGAGTTGTTCAAATATTCTGCCAAAAGGTTGACAAAATGAAAACAGTAGGATTTTTGCTGCTGCTGCTGCTGTTGTAAGCCCTGTTGGATACAATATGCAAGTAGATGCAGCACTTTTTATGAGAATGACGACTTGCTACTGGCGGTGCCACTGAAAAATGCCATGTCTTACGAGCTTCGTGCATTATTCGAGTCACAATGTATGTTGAGCAGAGCCGACAAGTCTCTCTTAGGTTTGCAATACTCAAATACAGCAACAAGTTAGGAATGGAAGAAGTTCAGTGTACAAGCCAGCGCGTTTCAGGTTCTATTGCATAACAAAGAAACGCACAAGAACATTGTAATCTCTTGTGTAGATTTCACTCTGAAAACAGATGAAATGGCTATCGATGTTTCTGATGGCTACAGTGGCTTTCCTACGATCAAAATTCTGCACCAAGACCAGTAGGAATGTTATTTCAGCGCCGGCAAGAAAAAACAACACTTCCTATGTAATGAAGACAACCTAGCAATTATTTCCCTTATTGGCGAGATGTTGAAGATGGTTTCAAGTCGCACTATTCCAGTGACATAAGACGGGAACATCTCCGAATGCTGCATTCGATAACACTACACAACATATTTGAAGACATTTTCTGTCCTTTAGATGCAATCATGTGATTTGGACTAAACAAAGAATACAGAATTGAAGTGTGAAAACTGTATGCTTCTATCACGCATCATTTTCATTAGACAGCCACCTTCTTCATTGCTACAAGTATGTGTGAAAGGCATATTACAATACACTGTACAGTAAGAAAACACAGTAACAATACCTACAAACATGACGTTGTGGAGCATTTACACTTGAACATATCTGTAGGGGTCTCCTTGATGATAGACTAACAAATTATGGCTGAGTGGGTATTACTCACTATTAAAGAACTACTTACGTAAGTGAATATGCGATTGTTGAAGAACGACGTTTCAGGGTACAACTGCCCCCTTGATCAGGTTCATAATTATTTCTAAGCACTAAAACATAATGCTGCATTGTAAAGTGTAATCTTAGAGAAAGCTTGCATAGAGTAAACAAAATGGGTAAAGGATAGAGGTGTATACCTAATCAGATCGGATAAAGAGAACAAAATGGTAATAATGGGGAGGGAGGAATATCATAGAAAGTTGAAAATGAGCTTTGAGAGTGACGATTTTGAGCAAATCACGGGGAACCCGATTAACAAAATTAAGAATGAAGTCAGAAAAGTGATGGAAACCAGTATTACATTAGGAAGCAGGGGAAAGAAAGAAACTTATAAAAGACGTCAAAGAGGGCGGGATTCTAACAGCTTTTGGTATACCCAAAATGCATAAAATAGGTGTCCCCTTGAGATGCACAATCCCAACATATGAACATCCAGGTTACGGGTTAGCCAAAGTCTTAGTGAATAGGATTAATAAAGTGAACGATTCCACCCAGTTCAGTGTCAAAAACTCGAAAGTTAAGAAATTAATTGAGAACATAGAAATTGAGATAGAGGATGAAATTAGCAGCTTTGACGTGGTCAATTTGTATCCAAGTGTACCCTGAGGGAAAGCAGCCGATTGTCTACAGGTATGGCTATTAGAAAAAGGGGTTGATATATTAATAGCTTGCGAATATTTTTTTTATTATTTATTTGAGAAATCCTGAATACAGAGAAAATCCATTTTATATCAGGATATCAACAGCGAGAAAAATAGAAATTAACAAATGAGAAGCACGCACACATATGTAACAAGAATAATACAAAAAAATTATAAAAATTAAACAATAATAATAAAACAATAACAAGGGTATAACAAATATTAATTTCTCTTCAGCTGCTTGATGCACACATTTCTGAAAGCCTGCTTAGATAGATGGAAGCCTGGAGGATCAACTAGTGTATTGTACCTTGTTTGTAACCTATAGAGCAATGACCTTTGTTCTAGGGATAGCCTTGAGGCTTTTGTGTAAAAGAAGTTGTTGCATTTGCTGTTGGTACGTGGGATCCGGATGTGAAGATGTGGCAAGAGTTTGTTAGTGAAGAGTTGTCCATTCATGATTTTGAAATGAAATGTTAGATCTGAAACTTGACGGCGAAGGGACGGATCGTGAATTTGAAGAGTGGATAGAATTTCATGTTTCGAAAAGTTTGCAAGGGCTGGGCATCTATGTTTGACTATTCTGATAAAGAAATTTACCACTTTGTTTGTTCTCTTTATATTGCTATAGTAGATAGTAAATGTATGTTCTAGCACTACCCTGATTTTTTGACCTCTAAGAAAATCGCACCAAAACCTCAAAAACTCACTTTCTCTCCACGTTCCGCGCCTCATTTATTGCGCTGACGATGTTTCACAGCGCAGAAAAGCCGGTACGAGAAAAAACACTTTCTCATCCTTGAAGTACGAATGCACCTTATCGTAATTTTTTCTAAGTCCGGGCCAATGTTTATATATCGCGAGCTTTGTAAACCTCTCGCGAACGATGTGCCACACACACACATATGCGCGTGCGTGCCTCTCATTATTTCCGTATTGTGACGCAAGCAAACAAACAAAATAATAATTGTTTTTTTTAGGATTCCTGGCCCATATAACCCCGCCAGGGTGCGTGGTGGTGGCGAAATCGTCACTAGTATGGATTTGTATTGCGAATGCTGCCAGAAATTTAATCAACGTTGTTCGTTCTCGATGCTGGAATCTTACGTAGATTATTCCATGAAAAACAAACTGATAATCCTGTGCGAAGCCCCCCAAAAGCATTTATGCAATTTTTGATGTTTGCGTGGATAGCGACGTGCGGTCGAACAAAATCTTTCAACCCCTATAGAGAAATTGTGTTCCATTGCTCAACGCAACGTCTTCATCACGGACCAAACGCGCTTTCGAAACGATCCAAATTTTCTGCAAAACGTTCGAGAACGAATTCCAAAATATCGAATGTCGCTCGAGAGTGGGAGAGAGAAAAATTGAAATCGATTTTCGATTCGATGAGAACATCACCCCAAATATTAACCATTCCGGAGCTTGCACGGCAAGAACCCGAAAAATTTCGTCCAAGATGGAATTGTTTTCGCACAACGTGCAAAATATCTTGCAAGCATTTCCGAAACTATCGTCGTTGAACGACGCAACTTTTTGGAGGCGATATGTGCGGGTGATGCGGAAATCGAACGTTCGTGGCTTCGAAAACATCACTCGTATTTTCTGCTCCGAACCTGCATACTGGAACGATTCGCAGTTTCGCTCGCAAAGCTTTTTGTGTTTCCTGCAGGTGTGTGCTCGACTGGTTTTTTTCGAGGGCGCAAGAAATAATCGTTTCATCCGCATCGCAATCCATGCCCGCTTCCGCAGTGGACGACTCCACCCTCGGCAACCCCGCAACCACAACGGCAACAACTCCCAGAACCTATTCATCTCGCATCCGCTTCCGCCCGAAGCGAATCTGGAAGAGGTCGAGGAAAAATGATCGAATACCATGACAACACGCATGGGGTGGAACTGTCAACGGGGATATTGCTATTTGTCCCCCAGGACATGCGTCAAAAAAAGGTCTTTGTTGAAAAAAAAATAGGAAGTATATAGCTTTGTTCGTTTGTACCAGGGCAACACGCATGAGTGAATCGGTCAACGGGGTTTATTGCTAGGACATTGACTATAGTGCTCATTGTGTTTTCACCAAAGGGGGTCGCGTGGGTGGGGTTCCTATATATCGTACCAGTTTCTTCTTTTGTACATCATTATCATAGTGAACGTCAATCGTGGCAGTTCAGTATTCTTTAATTTGTTTGTCTGGCAGTATACATACATATCATCGTGGAAGTTTTAGTGAGCTACAAGTTTTATTTTTTGAAGTCTCTCTATCTCTCTTGAAAGGTAAGTTTTTATTTTTTCATGATATATTTATATTTTGTTTTGCGTCTGACACACACATATTCAGAGGAGTCATAAAAATTGACACACATACATGTCGCATATTTTTTACCTCCTACAACAGTGCACACACACACACACACACACACACACACACACACACACATACTGTTCGCGTCTAATATATATATATATATATATGTGGAAGGAAAAAAAAAATGTCTAGCATTTTTCAACTTTTTTTTCCTTCTGTTTCAGTGCGCTTTCCCCTACCACCACCACAACCCCCCCAAAAAAATTTCACGTATATAAATAACAGAGAAAAAAATGGAATCGCAAGCAGGCCCCTCCGGTCTTTGCGGGAAAATGACGGCATGTCGAAACTGTGGGAAGTTGATTTCCAAATCGAACATCTCGAAGCATTTGAAAAAATGTCGTCTACCTGAACATGATGTCGTCCCCCCGGCAAAGAAATCTCGCATTGATGCGCATGAAGGCGGTGCTTTGAATAAAAGTGCACGCATCATGACGTATAAATCTGGAAGTGACGAAAAGTGTGACTCGGCCACGTTCCTCGACAATGTGAAATCTCTGGTAGTTGATAAATTACGAGATTGCCTCATTAATGTTGCAGTTAAAATTCATCTCGTCTTGACCCTGCTGTATGAGAAAGTTGTCTCGTCCGAGTCAAGCACTTTCAGCTTTTACGTAGGGTGTGAAGGCTTACACGATGACAATAACGAGAGTAGTGTAATTGATGATAATATAAACCCGAGAAATGATGAACCCCCCTCAGGCAGATTTGGCTACACTTAAAACTTGCTCAACATGCCCATATCAGCTTTTTGCTCAAGTGTGGTACTCCGTCTAATCCAAGATTTTTGTAAAAATGCCCTCGGGAAGTTCCTGTGAAATGATGAGCCCCCTCAGATTGATTTGTCCACACTTACAAAAGGCACTTCTGTGAGATTGTTGTCCATAAGCTTGTTAAAAATATGCCCCTCTTGATATTTTTTTTGGATACACTTAAAACTAAGCCAAGATACACACACACCCACCTACACACCCACACACACACACACACACACACACACACAAAGCACATTTTTGAACCCAACTGATATTTTTTATTAAGTATAGAGTTTTGATTTGAACCCCAAGAAATTTTATATAAATACCAAAGCCAAAAATATTCACACACATACACACACACACACACACTAAATATACAAAACACACTGCTGAACCCAACTGATATTTTTTTATTAAGCATAGAATTTTGATTTGAACCCCAAGAAATTTTATATAATAAACCAACAATAAAAAATGCCTAATCAAAAATATTGTAATCAATGCAATAAAAATATGTCCAGCCCCAATTGGGCTAAGCATCAAAAGAATTGTAATCCAGATAAAAGCAGAATTCTCACAAAAATATGCCCAAAATGCTATAGAAAATATAACATGAAATATTTCACTTATACTTGTTCTGCACAGTCATCAACATTTCCAAACAAAATTGATTGGAAATATTTGTGTGATTGCCCTCTATAATTTAGATTGCAAGGCCATATTTTGTAATTTTCTAGACCAGGAGCTAGACCCTATGCACCAGAAACAGGCCATAAAATGCCTCTCCACAAATTATGTGAGCATCATGGAGCACACAATACACTTTACAAATTTTGAGAATCTCAATTTAAATTCAGGAACAAGAGATTTGGATTTGATGTATCTGGAAATATCCCTTTTTTCAAAAAATGTTTGCATCTTGAATCAACCTGCAAACAATATTACATGTTAGGCTGGGCTATCTCAACAGCAGAGGCATGCAGCTTAGTGGTTTCCCGCACTCACACTCTGTAAATACATTCCATGATTTTATTATCCTATTAAAGCACCCAATGCTGCAATTTTTAATTTTTTGCTGAAGAAGATACA
This sequence comes from Lepisma saccharinum, assembly GCF_977018435.1. Lineage (NCBI taxonomy): Eukaryota > Metazoa > Arthropoda > Insecta > Zygentoma > Lepismatidae > Lepisma > Lepisma saccharinum. The sequence goes on along the minus strand of NC_139241.1, from coordinate 16,716,339 downwards.
TGATTATCTCAGTCATGTTCAACATCTGAGAATTGTATGCATCAAAATATTGCAGGTGATGATTGAAATCTGCACCACTATACAACATTCCACTATTTGTTGTAACAAATTCTGCCTTTTGGAACCTATCCAGATGCATCATCAAAAATCTAAAATGTTTCCAGTTTGAGCTCTGATTGGGAAGAATCTCAAAATCATAGAATCTCCCCACACTTGCATGATTTGAAAACCATCCTCCATAATAGGAAAAATCAATATAATAATAAAAAAAACAACAAACTGTCCCACAATTCTCCTTCAAGAATTATATTTGTGGCACTCAAAATCAGTGATGTATTTCAAGTTTAGATAATTGAATTTTTGTGTGCTATTCAGGGCCCAGCGGAATTCTGTTTCATTATTGATTGAAAATAAATCATACTCTGAGTGTGTTGAGAATCTAATTTTGAAATCAGGAAGAAGAGATTCAGATCTAATATATTTTGCAACATCTCTTCTGCCAAAAAATGACATGAGCATTGATCCTATTGTGCACCTACACAATTGTGGAGAGCAATCATGTAGATATAAACAGAAATTGTACATGGCTCTGTGTACCTCCCGATCAGAATTTGAGGTTGAGATTTGAAGATTGCAAAAAATTGCAGTTTAAAGGTTCAAAATATCTCAAATCATGAAATTTTATCTTCAAACTCAGCAAATACAGAATAATCTCATTTGCATTTATAACCCCTGAGATATATTTTTCCCTTCTAACAAAATCCGCACCAGAAAACACCAAGCCTGTATCTGTGGTTACAAATTCAAAATCATCATAGGATTTCAAATAAGTATCATAATTTAAATGTTTCCAGTTCTCAGATATGTCAAATGGGATATGAAAACAATACATTGATTCAAAATATTTTGTTGTGAACCAATAATTTTTTCTGTAACAATCATAAAAACCTACAAACAGCCCAACAATTCTCCTGTGCAACAGATATATGTATTTTTCCTTCTTGCCCAACAATCCCAGATGTATGCATCCAAATTCATGGTCACTGTCAAGCACCCACCTAAATTCTGTCTCATTTCTAACTACATATTAACATAAATCGGAAAATGCAAGCTTGAACCTTTCCAACAGTGATTCCGATTGTATATATTGTGACAAATTCCTTGTCTCAAAAAACATTGCAACAAGTGCTGTGTGTTATCCTTCTAAAACAATGACACATTCAAAAATGCAATGCTGTAATTTTTTAAGAGCATGCCCAACACTATGCTTAATAATATTGTTCCTTTGTTGCTGATAATCCCGATTTATTTCCAAATCACACTGCCCGGGATACATGTTTGCTGAACAATATTGCAAAATTGGAACTGTAGCAACTATGTATGTATTATTGGGAGCTTAGATAATTGTTCTCCACACCTGCATGTTTCATTCCAAGAGGTTTTGTCTAGGCACAGTGCAAGGCACTTACTGCTGCAATTTCTGAATTTTTGCCTCAGAAAATACAGAACAAGCTTATTCAGGCATTTGTGCTTTATATACCCAACAAGATCCGGGTGGAAATCATCTGCACTGAACAAGTGCCCATCATCTGTGGTCACAAATTCAATATTCCTATTAAACAGATTGGGATTGGAAATTATTCTGTTCAAAAATTTAAAATACACCCAATTTAAGCTCTGATCAGCCATGAGCTCTAAATCATAATCTTCATACCCATCACAACAATTGCTGTACCAACATTCATCAAACAATTTGAACCTGCAGAAATAATAATAGCTCCCAGTGTGGTGATGCACAAACAATCCACAAATTCTCTTAAACTTGTTGTACATAAATTTTTCAAACTTGCTTACATCCTTCAGTGACAAGTATTGAAAATTCTTGTCACTGTTAAGAACCCAGTGCATTTCAGTCTCATTCTGAACTGCACACAAATTATACTCGGACAGGTTCAGGAACCTAAGCCTAAAATCTTGAACAAGTGATTCGGATTTTATGTATTTTGAAATTCCCCTTCTGTCAAAAAATTCTGCATTATGACAAGCTTAGTGGCAATGTGAACAATTCCCTGTCACATTGGCATGTATTTTGTATGTTGTGTGCTTCAAGTGACAGGCATATGCATTCATGCTCACAATTTTTAAATTTTGCCTAAACATATATATTAGAATCTCACTGAAATTTGTATATTTTGAAAATTTGTTCATGCCTGGCTTAAAATCTTCAAGTCGATACAAATTGCCCTCATCTGTGGTGACATATTCAATATGATTCAGGGGTAAAGGTACAGAAATTCTGTTGGTGATATTATAGTGGATCCAGTTTAGACTCTGTGGCATAATTATGTCCATTCTGTACACAAAACAATTCTCATTGCAATTGTTGTACCAGTAATCATCATACATTGGAAAATCCACAATGCCAATAATAATACTCTACAGAATAATGCACAAAAAATCCAACAATTCTTTTGCATGTATTGAACATGGATATTTCAAATCTTATTAGGGATTTCAGGGACAGGTAGTGAAAGGCAAAATCACTTGAAAGCACCTATTGCATTTCAGTTTCATTCCCAACAGAGAACAGGTCATGCTCGGACAGATTCAAGAACCTAAGCCTGAAATCCCCAATAAGTGATTGTGATTTGATGTATTTTGAAATTGCTCTTCTGTCAAAAAAATTCTGCATATTTAATAATTACACACTGGCATGAATATGCAAGGAACAGAATCATGAAAACCCATTACTCAATGCATTCCGATACAGCCTCATTGTTTATGATTGTTGCAAATTTTGAGATGAAACTGTTTTTATGTGATTCAAGGCCCATCAAAGATATTACACAGTGAACAATTACAGTGTCACTTGTTTCATCCAAAACAATATTGTATATGAGATGGGGTAATTTTTTCAATTTAATATATTCCAATCTGTCAAGTTGCATGAAGCACTCAACTGCAAGAAACCTCTCGGTGTTATTTTTTGCTGTTCTGAAAAGGAGGTAGCATGACCTTGTCTTATAAACGTATGTTTATAAGACAAAAATTCAAAGATTGTGATTCTTATTGTATTGCAAAAATTCTGGGTGGGAACAATCTTAGCAGAAGATGCAATTGTGGGAAACAATTATTTAAATTAAAAATATTTTCAGACACAGCAGAACATACGTTGAACATACGTTGAAACGTTTATATAGGAACAATGGTGGAAAATATCAGAATGAGATTATCTGGATTCTCTGAGTATGACCTGTTTGCAGTTTGCAATGAAACAGAGATGCAGTGGGTGCTTAACAGTGAATTGCCTTTTCACTACCTATGCCTTAAATATATAAGCAAGTTTGAAAAAATTGTGTACAATAATTAAGGCAGAATTGCTGGATATTTTGTGAATTTTTACACAGATGATTACGGGTATTATTTCATGCTCAAAGTGTTTAGGAATCACTGGTGGGGAAATTGCTACAATTTGTTTTCAGAGCATAGGATGAGGATTGATTCATATCCAAGCTTGAATTGGATGCATTACAAATTTAGAATATCTACAATTTATAATGATATTGAATTTGTCACAACAGATGCTGGCCATTTGTATAGTGGGGATGATTTTGATCCTGATTGTGTGTGGTACTCTAAACATATATACCTGAATGAGATTATAATGTATTTTATAAGACAAAAATTCAAAGATTGTGATTCTGATTGTATTGCAAAAATTCTAGGTGGGAATAATCTTAGCAGAAGATGCAATTGTGGGAAACAATTATTTAAATTAAAAATATTTTCAGACACAGCAGAAACAACAGACACAGCAGGGACAGCAGGGAGTGCAGAAATAGAGCAGAAACAGGATTGAAGGTATAGAATGAATTTTTTGTTCCCAACATATTGACTGTACAGAATAGTGAAAGCCTAGATATAAATATAACCCATAGATATTCTGTTGCCCCCACTTGCAAGATGTCTGAAGATTATATTGTAAAATATATAAACAATCAGTATCTTGTCTACAGTATATATGAAACAAATGCAAAAGATTTTTCAGATAATTTTAATCACAGAATTGTTTGTTTTGAAGAGAACCCATATGTCCCCACACAAATTATGCAAGTGAGCATCATAGATGCATTGAATACAAATCAACAACTTGTCAGCATCCTGGGGAATTATGTCACAGAGATAGGCCTTGTAGATTTCAAAATTGTTGTTAAAATTTCAAATAAAGGCACAAAATGTTATGTCAACAAGATTTTCAGACCTGAGCTAAGCACATCCCTGAGCAGTGATGGGATCCTCAGGTTCTGTGACAACATTGTGAGCCCCCCTGAAAATAAGATCAATCTGTTCAAGCTCAATACCCACAAATACAATCAGTTGCTCAGGTATGTATACTCTGAGGTTGGGTACTATGATGATTTTTATGTTATGACCCTTGTAGGAACAACAAAAATATATTTTGTAGAATTTCAGGACAAAGCACCTGATAATATCATCACATATGAATACATAGAGAATATAGGATATGCATTCATCAAAAATTCCAAGACCTCAGCAGAAAAATCTAATTATATGAGCTCTATCAACTATGTTGATTGTTTCTCTACAAAAATTATATACAATTCAAAATCTGTAAATGCCATTGTTTCATGCTACCTCCTTTTCAGAACAGCAAAAAATAACACCGAGAGGGTTCTTGCAGTTGAGTGCTTCATGCAACTTGACAGATTGGAATATATTAAATTGAAAAAAATACCCCATCTCATATACAATATTGTTTTGGATGAAACAAGTGACACTGTAATTGTTCACTGTGTAATATCTTTGATGGGCCTTGAATCACATAAAAACAGTTTCATCTCAAAATTTGCAACAATCATAAACAATGAGGCTGTATCGGAATGCATTGAGTAATGGGTTTTCATGATTCTGTTCCTTGCATATTCATGCCAGTGTGTAATTATTAAATATGCAGAATTTTTTTGACAGAAGAGCAATTTCAAAATACATCAAATCACAATCACTTATTGGGGATTTCAGGCTTAGGTTCTTGAATCTGTCCGAGCATGACCTGTTCTCTGTTGGGAATGAAACTGAAATGCAATAGGTGCTTTCAAGTGATTTTGCCTTTCACTACCTGTCCCTGAAATCCCTAATAAGATTTGAAATATCCATGTTCAATACATGCAAAAGAATTGTTGGATTTTTTGTGCATTATTCTGTAGAGTATTATTATTGGCATTGTGGATTTTCCAATGTATGATGATTACTGGTACAACAATTGCAATGAGAATTGTTTTGTGTACAGAATGGACATAATTATGCCACAGAGTCTAAACTGGATCCACTATAATATCACCAACAGAATTTCTGTACCTTTACCCCTGAATCATATTGAATATGTCACCACAGATGAGGGCAATTTGTATCGACTTGAAGATTTTAAGCCAGGCATGAACAAATTTTCAAAATATACAAATTTCAGTGAGATTCTAATATATATGTTTAGGCAAAAATTTAAAAATTGTGAGCATGAATGCATATGCCTGTCACTTGAAGCGCACAACATACAAAATACATGCCAATGTGACAGGGAATTGTTCACATTGCCACTAAGCTTGTCATAATGCAGAATTTTTTGACAGAAGGGGAATTTCAAAATACATAAAATCCGAATCACTTGTTCAAGATTTTAGGCTTAGGTTCCTGAACCTGTCCGAGTATAATTTGTGTGCAGTTCAGAATGAGACTGAAATGCACTGGGTTCTTAACAGTGACAAGAATTTTCAATACTTGTCACTGAAGGATGTAAGCAAGTTTGAAAAATTTATGTACAACAAGTTTAAGAGAATTTGTGGATTGTTTGTGCATCACCACACTGGGAGCTATTATTATTTCTGCAGGTTCAAATTGTTTGATGAATGTTGGTACAGCAATTGTTGTGATGGGTATGAAGATTATGATTTAGAGCTCATGGCTGATCAGAGCTTAAATTGGGTGCATTTTAAATTTTTGAACAGAATAATTTCCAATCCCAATCTGTTTAATAGGAATATTGAATTTGTGACCACAGATGATGGGCACTTGTTCAGTGCAGATGATTTCCACCCGGATCTTGTTGGGTATATAAAGCACAAATGCCTGAATAAGCTTGTTCTGTATTTTCTGAGGCAAAAATTCAGAAATTGCAGCAGTAAGTGCCTTGCACTGTGCCTAGACAAAACCTCTTGGAATGAAACATGCAGGTGTGGAGAACAATTATCTAAGCTCCCAATAATACATACATAGTTGCTACAGTTCCAATTTTGCAATATTGTTCAGCAAACATGTATCCCGGGCAGTGTGATTTGGAAATAAATCGGGATTATCAGCAACAAAGGAACAATATTATTAAGCATAGTGTTGGGCATGCTCTTAAAAAATTACAGCATTGCATTTTTGAATGTGTCATTGTTTTAGAAGGATAACACACAGCACTTGTTGCAATGTTTTTTGAGACAAGGAATTTGTCACAATATATACAATCGGAATCACTGTTGGAAAGGTTCAAGCTTGCATTTTCCGATTTATGTGAATATGTAGTTAGAAATGAGACAGAATTTAGGTGGGTGCTTGACAGTGACCATGAATTTGGATGCATACATCTGGGATTGTTGGGCAAGAAGGAAAAATACATATATCTGTTGCACAGGAGAATTGTTGGGCTGTTTGTAGGTTTTTATGATTGTTACAGAAAAAATTATTGGTTCACAACAAAATATTTTGAATCAATGTATTGTTTTCATATCCCATTTGACATATCTGAGAACTGGAAACGTTTAAATTATGATACTTATTTGAAATCCTATGATGATTTTGAATTTGTAACCACAGATACAGGCTTGGTGTTTTCTGGTGCGGATTTTGTTAGAAGGGAAAAATATATCTCAGGGGTTATAAATGCAAATGAGATTATTCTGTATTTGCTGAGTTTGAAGATAAAATTTCATGATTTGAGATATTTTGAACCTTTAAACTGCAATTTTTTGCAATCTTCAAATCTCAACCTCAAATTCTGATCGGGAGGTACACAGAGCCATGTACAATTTCTGTTTATATCTACATGATTGCTCTCCACAATTGTGTAGGTGCACAATAGGATCAATGCTCATGTCATTTTTTGACAGAAGAGATGTTACAAAATATATTAGATCTGAATCTCTTCTTCCTGATTTCAAAATTAGATTCTCAACACTCTGAGAGTATGATTTATTTTCAATGAATAATGAAACAGAGTTCCGCTGGGCCCTGAACAGCACACAAAAATTCAATTATCTAAACTTGAAATACATCACTGATTTTGAGTGCCACAAATAAAATTCTTGAAGGAGAATTGTGGGACAGTTTGTTGTTTTTTTTATTATTATATTGATTTTTCCTATTATGGAGGATGGTTTTCAAATCATGCAAGTGTGGGGAGATTCTATGATTTTGAGATTCTTCCCAATCAGAGCTCAAACTGGAAACATTTTAGATTTTTGATGATGCATCTGGATAGGTTCCAAAAGGCAGAATTTGTTACAACAAATAGTGGAATGTTGTATAGTGGTGCAGATTTCAATCATCACCTGCAATATTTTGATGCATACAATTCTCAGATGTTGAACATGACTGAGATAATCATGTATCTTCTTCAGCAAAAAATTAAAAATTGCAGCATTGGGTGCTTTAATAGGATAATAAAATCATGGAATGTATTTACAGAGTGTGAGTGCGGGAAACCACTAAGCTGCATGCCTCTGCTGTTGAGATAGCCCAGCCTAACATGTAATATTGTTTGCAGGTTGATTCAAGATGCAAACATTTTTTGAAAAAAGGGATATTTCCAGATACATCAAATCCAAATCTCTTGTTCCTGAATTTAAATTGAGATTCTCAAAATTTGTAAAGTGTATTGTGTGCTCCATGATGCTCACATAATTTGTGGAGAGGCATTTTATGGCCTGTTTCTGGTGCATAGGGTCTAGCTCCTGGTCTAGAAAATTACAAAATATGGCCTTGCAATCTAAATTATAGAGGGCAATCACACAAATATTTCCAATCAATTTTGTTTGGAAATGTTGATGACTGTGCAGAACAAGTATAAGTGAAATATTTCATGTTATATTTTCTATAGCATTTTGGGCATATTTTTGTGAGAATTCTGCTTTTATCTGGATTACAATTCTTTTGATGCTTAGCCCAATTGGGGCTGGATATATTTTTATTGCATTGATTACAATATTTTTGATTAGGCATTTTTTATTGTTGGTTTATTATATAAAATTTCTTGGGGTTCAAATCAAAATCCTATGCTTAATAAAAAAATATCAGTTGGGTTCAGCAGTGTGTTTTGTATATTTAGTGTGTGTGTGTGTGTGTGTATGTGTGTGAATATTTTTGGCTTTGGTATTTATATAAAATTTCTTGGGGTTCAAATCAAAACTCTATACTTAATAAAAAATATCAGTTGGGTTCAACAATGTGCTTTGTGTGTGTGTGTGTGTGTGTGTGTGTGTGTGTGTGTGGGTGTGTAGGTGGGGGTGTGTGTGTATCTTGGCTTAGTTTTAAGTGTATCCAAAAAAAATATCAAGAGGGGCATATTTTTAACAAGCTTATGGACAACAATCTCACAGAAGTGCCTTTTGTAAGTGTGGACAAATCAATCTGAGGGGGCTCATCATTTCACAGGAACTTCCCGAGGGCATTTTTAAAAAAATCTTGGATTAGACGGAGTACCACACTTGAGCAAAAAGCTGATATGGGCATGTTGAGCAAGTTTTAAGTGTAGCCAAATCTGCCTGAGGGGGGTTCATCATTTCTCGGGTTTATATTATCATCAATTACACTACTAACGAGGATCTTGACGAGATAGTGACACGGCTATTTGAGCCCCTGACACAAAAACAAGAAGACTTTGAAGGTCGCGGAAGTGGATGGAGTCTTTGCGGTCGCAGCCACATGTTAGAGCTTCGAGTGTGCAATTTCAAACCGTTACGCAGCGCTCAAAAAACAAAAAATGTTGCACCAGACATTAAAAAAAAAGCCGTGTTAAACATAAAAAGTAATGATGCGAAGAGTTTCTTATGGTCTGTCATCGCCGCATTACACCCAGCTAATAATAACCCCCAACGTCTGTACAATTACAGACGATACGAGAAGAAATACAAAAATGTGATGAAAGGAATTTCCTATCCTGTGGAGCTGAACAACATAGATCATTTTATAAAACAATATCGAGAGGAAAAAGGAGAAAATATCGATATTTCTGTGTTCGGGGTTGACGATTGCGGCGATATTTGTGTGTTAAGACCTGCGAGAAGCCAGAATAATGTAATTCGACTCTTGCTTGTAGATGGCCGTTACAGTTTGATACGGAATTTTTCTCGATTACTCGGAAGACAGTTGAGCAAGCATTGCGATAAGATTGAAATTTGCGATCGGTGTTTGAGAATTTTTCGCGTGGGAAAGAAGATGAAAGAACAGCACAAGTGTTTTGGCTCCGTGAATGCAAAACCCGAAGATGTCATGCCGGAACCCGGAACCAAGATGAAATTTCAGAAACACCAGGCTCTTCTCCACCACCCCGTCGTCCTTTATGCCGACTTTGAAAGCTTCCAAGTTCCCATGACGTCTTGCAACCCTGATCCCTCTACCTCAAGCACAATGCAAATTTTTCACCATGAGCCTTGCAGTTTCTCCATTTACGGAGAAAAATTAAATGATGTCATCTTGTATTGTGGACCTGATGCGGCAAAAAATTTTGTTAAGAAGATAACGGAATGCGCAAGAGAACTTGCACCCAGCCTGAAAGGCTCTTACGTTTTTCCACCTGCTCTGACAACGGAACAACAACGGAGACATGACACGGCGACAAGATGCGCGGAGTGTAACCAGGCTTTCACCCCCGAAAATCACAAGGTCGTACACCATGACCATCAGAATGGATTATTCCTGAACACCATCTGTAATTCGTGCAATCTTAAAATTAAGGAGTCGCATTTTGTTGCCGTGTTTCTGCATTACACGGAAAAATACGACACGCATCTGTTCGTCAAAGAGTTGTACAATATCACGACTCGAATCAGCATCATCCCTAGAACGAGCGAGAAGTATATTGCAGTAAGAGTTTGGATCCCTCTCGAAGAAGGAGGAAGTGTGGAAGTTAGAATCCTGGACTCTTACAATTTCCTGTCCTCCAGCCTCGCCACCCTTGCATCTCAACTTGGCGACGAAGATCTTGTGGCCACCAAGCAAATGTTTTCGGGAGATGAGAATTTGAATCTGTTGCGTCGCAAGGGCGTCTACCCCTACGAGTACGTCAACGATTTCGACAAATTTGACGAGACGGAACTTCCACCCCGGGAGGCATTTTATTCTCATCTCACGGAGGACGTCTGTTCCGAAGAGGACTACGAACACGCTCGTAGTGTGTGGACGGCCTTCAATTGCCAAACTTTTCGTGATTATCACGATCTCTATCTTAAATTAGACGTGACACTTCTCATGGATATTTTCGAATCGTTTCGCAAGAGATGCATCTCGATCTACAAGTTGGATCCTGCGTATTTCTTCACGACGCCGGGATTGACTTGGGAATCTATGATGAAATACACCAACGTGGAACTGGGGCTCATCGCAGAGAAAGAACAGTATGCCTTCATGGAGAGTGCGATACGCGGTGGCATCGTCCAACGTCCCCGACGCCATGCTCTCGCAAACAATCCTCATACGCCTGGTTACGATGCATCGAAGCCCAACACCTACATTGTCTACTGGGATGTCAACAACTTGTATGGCCATTCCATGTCCCAGTGTCTTCTCATCAGCGACTACGTGTGGATGACCGAAGAGGAACTCTCCTGCGAGGATTTTCTCAACTGGAGCGAAAATAACGAATGGGGCTGTTTCTTGGAAGTGGATCTCGATTATCCCGAAACGCTTCACAAGAAACATCACGGATTGGCCCTGGCCCCCACCAAAGAAAAGCCACCTGGAGGAGGATCGGAGCCAAAACTAATACTAAGCATGGAGAACAAGCGGAATTACGTTCTGCACTACCGACTCCTCCAATTTTACGTGAGTCACGGCTTGCAGCTGAAGAAAGTACATAGAGGATTAAAGTTCCGACAGAGCAAGTGGCTCGAACCCTACATAGCCGAGAACACGCAACGCAGAGCGCAATCAACATCGCCTGAAGACAAGGATCTATACAAACTATTTAACAACGCCATCTACGGCAAGACGATGGAGAACGTGCGCAATTACATCGACGCAACGTTGGTCACGGACGAAAAAAAATTCGAGAAGATCGTCGCGTCCCCCTACTTCAAAAACTTCACCATTTTCGACGAGAATCTGATATTCGTCGAGAAGAACAAGAAGCAAGTGATGCTCAACAAGCCGATTGCCATAGGTGCCACCGTCCTTGAACTCTCTAAATTGCACATGTACCAATCGTACTACGATCAGTTTCAAGCCTTTTATGGAGATAACATTGAAATATGTTACATTGACACGGATAGCTTCGTTTTTCTAATCCAAACACCAAGCCTCGAACATGATCTGAGTTCGATGAAGCATCTTTTTGATTTTAGCAACTTACCATCAGGCCATCACTTGCATTCGACAGAAAATAAAATGACCATAGGAAAGTTCAAAGACGAAGTTGGCGGGAAGTACATCAGCGAATTTGCGTGGCTTCGTGCCAAAATGTACTGCGTCAAGATTGCAGAAAAAGAGGAGATTAGGAAAGCGAAGGGGGTGGGAAAAATAAGTACCAGTAAATTTACTATGCAAGATTACAAAGAATGCCTGTTTCAAGGTAAAAGAAAACTTAGCACCGATCATCGCATTGCGAATACGTTACACGAACTGTACACAACGCGCGTAACCAAAGTAGCATTGGATGCCAGAGACAACAAGTTACGTGTTCTCGATTGTCAAATACATACACGAGAGTGGGGTCACTCTAATGGAAGCGATAAATGTGACGTGTGTTAACTGTAACCGCATAGCCATGAAGTCCGCTGTGTCTTTTGCCTTCTCCAAAAACATACGGAGGAAAAGAGGAAAAGGGAAGCCCTCGGGCGATGAAAAGTTGGAAGTTGTTATTATGTCGTTTACGCTCGCTCTAAACGAGGCTCATTAAATTCAGCTCTTACTTTTTTTTCTTCAGCGTGATCTAATGACATAATTACATGTTCGAGCCTTTTGAATTGCATCGCTGCAGAGGAAAATCTTCTCTTCTTTTTTTTTATTCGATCTACAAGGGGGCATACCATGTAGAAATTTAAATAACTAACAAGGACAATGAATCTTTTTGGTTTTCGAAAACAGATTATCATGGAGACTGTACACCACACGATGACAGATCTACCTTCCGTGTTAACTAAACTCAATGGTCTACTGATTGTTCACCTCAACAGCATTTGGACGAAATTGGATGACGATGTGGGTAAAACCTTTAATGTATTCAATAAAAATTTACATTTTTACGAAATTCCGATCGACGGGAAACTTCGGATCACCGTGGATCCGGAGAACGAAGGGCGAAAAATCAAAATTTCTACCGGCAAGAACATTTTTCGAATGAAGCACGACAAGGTGCTTTCTAACATGGCGTACGATGTTTCTGCAGGAGATTGTTTATACGTGGAACTACTCGGAGATTACGACAAACTCATTCCTCTCTTCGTAGAATTACGAATCGTCTATCCTATTATAAATAACCGTTAACAAAAATGCCTAACGACATTTTCGGCAACACCAAGCGTGTAGACCACGCAGAAGAGATTCTCATGTTGGATATTCGAATTAAAAAGTTGAGGAGTGATTTGATCGCTTTGCAAGAGACCTTAAACAAAAGTTTAGAGTCGGAGATCGCTACGCTCCAAACGCAATGTCTCGACCCCATTCTGAAAATCGATTCCGAACTGAAAACGCTCATAAAAAATTATGTTGACGTACCTTCTTACGACAACGTTCAAAATATACAGTTGAGCTTAGATTCGCTTCAAAATGATTTGGCCAAATTACAGCAATTTCAATCGAAAAATGAAGATTTGGAAAAATTGAAACTCGAAATCGAAGAACGAACTTCCGCAATCGAAAAGAATTTCTCTGAACTTCAAACCGTCGTGAATGATATCGATGTAGAACGCTTGCATGTCGTCGTTTCCAAATTACAAGAAGAATTCACCAGCACGTTGGAAGAAATTAAATCCAAGTTACAGACTTTGGAAGATACAATGACGAACCTACCATCGTCAGACGAACTGCAGGTCATCGGTAAAAGCGTTGCGAACATAAAAATTCAATTGGAGGCTTATCAAGATTTCGAACACATTCAAACCACCATCGCTACGCTTCAGGCGTCTCTGGAGTTGATCAACGAAGAAATTAAAAATATTTACGTTCAAGCGAACGCGTTGACGAGCATTCAAGACACGTTGGCCAATCTCCCCACCTCCAAAGAATTACACGTTTTGAAAAGGAACATATCACGTATGCTGAAACGACTAGAAACGGAAGCGGCAAACGTGGAACAGATTCGAGATGAAATTACTTCGCTGGTGTCGACGTTGCCCACTTCGCAGAGCGTCGCGGATCTTCACACGCAGTTTACCGAGATGCGAAGCATCGTGAACGATCTTACCGAGAAGAGCTCGAAATTGAATCAAGTTGAGAACCTTCAGAACATTGTCGTCAACATCAGCGATCAAGTTGGAGTGTTGGAATCCACGCAGGAATCGACGCTGGCCTCTTTCGGTGCCAAGTTGCAAGAACTGAACGAAAACTACAAGCAGTTGAACGTGGAGGTGAAAATCAAACCGTCATTTTCTGCCGTAACGGATACCATAGTCGAGCATTTGCTGCCCATCGAAAATAAACTTGGACACGTTCACAGTAATCTGCTCAGCGTCGACACTAAAATCGCCAAATTGTTCACCTTGCAAGCCATCGAAATCAACAGCGTACCCAATCAACAGAGAATCTCCACGTTCGTCGAAGGTAACAAACTGTACATGTTACATCCTTATCATCCGTACTACAAGTTTCTCCTCGATGGCACGATTCAGATAAACAAATTTTCGTACTGGTCTCACGGCAGAAAAGCTAGCGTTCCCACCATGACCTTGATATCGAATCTTGGTGTCCAGAAAGCAGGAAACATTCCTCTGGCACGTTGGAACGAAACGCACAACATATATGAAACACAAGAAGACGAAGATCTTACCGTTTTCGACGTGAGTGCCGGCGATAAGCTGATCATTCAAAACACGAGCGAGGTGCCACCCTCTTTGAATCCCATCACGCTGGTGCTTCTCTTCAAACGTAATCTCTAAAAAAAAAAAAATGTCTAGGCAAGCCATCGTCCAAGAATTGCATAAACCTGCACGCCGCAACTACGAACGTTTGGCGGTGGTAACCAAGGGCATCGACGACCTCTGGGAAAGTGACCTCGTGGAGATGAGTAGCGGCAAGTTAAAAAACGTACATAAATTGAACAAGGGCAACAAATACCTCCTCACCGTCATAGACACATTTTCGAAATTCGCATGGGCTCTACCTTTGAAGGCGAAAACGGGAACATGAGTCACGGAAGCATTCAAATTAATTTCTCGCGAAAGCGGCAGACGACCTCGGTTTCTGCACACGGACAAGGGGAAGGAATTCTACAATGCCGTATTCCAAAAGTTTATTCGGAAACACGACGTTCAACATTACTCGACCTTCAGTCACGTCAAAGCCAGCATCGTGGAAAGATTTAATCGGACTCTGAAATCGCGGATGTGGTCACGCTTTACGCTTCAGGGAAGCTACAAGTGGGTCACCATTCTTCCGGAACTCGTTAACGACTATAATCACACACGGCACAGAACGATAGGCATGAAGCCAGCTGACGTTACGAAGTCCGACGAGCAGCGTTTAATTTCTACCGTTTACTGTCCAAAGTACACACCCACGACAAAAAGACCTAAATACAAAATTGGAGACCAGGTGAGGATCAGTAAATTGAAGCGAACGTTCGACTGGGGTTTCACACGAAACTGGAGCACTGAACTTTTTACCGTAGTTCGAGTTTTACCCGGGAACCGTCACACGTATATAGTAAAGGACAGTGGCGGTGAAATTTTATTGGGGCGCTTCTACGAGGAGGAACTCTCGAAAACTAAATACCCCGACACGTACCTTATCGAAAAAGTTTTGCGTAAGAGAGGTGACAAACTTTTGGTGAAATGGTTGGGACTTCCGGGAACGAGTTGGATCGATTCGAACGAAGTGATTCTATGAGTACGTGGAATGTTGTGAAACGTTTACCTGATTAGGAAAGTCGAACAAAAAAAGGAACGGCGAATTGCTCCCCGATAGCATACGATGTCTGATGGTAGGATCTTCGGGGTGCGGAAAGACGACACTGCTCATTGATAATTTTATCCTCGCACCCAATTGGTTAGACTGGGAAAACAGACACCTCTACGTATTTTCGAAAAGTCTCGAACAACCGAAATACCAGCAACTTATGAAACTGTACGAGGGACTGGGCATTGCAACTTTCGCATCTGAAATCATTCCACTGGACGATTGTCTCGAGAATTCCGTTGTGGTGTTCGACGACATGATCTTAGAAAATCAAAACGAGATTCGTAATTTTTTCACTCGAGTTCGTCACAAAGGATTAGATTGTTTCTACCTGGCACAAACTTTTTCCAAGGTTCCGAAACAACTGCTACGCGATAATGCTAATTTTATTTGCTTGTTTCGACAAGACCACACCAATTTAAAACACGCACACGATGATTACGTAGGGGCTGACATGAATTACAATCTATTTTCTAAATTCTGCTCCCACTGTTGGAACAGTGACGATTTCGGATTCGTGACCATTGACATGACTCGAAAAGCAAACCATGGAAAATATAGGAATAAAATAAACCTTTATCTAGACGTCTCAAAGGCTAACAAGAGGACAATTTTAGTTTTCAATAAGAAGAAAAAAATCAAAGGTCGAGAATCTAAAAAATAAAGTTTGAAAAAACGTTCTTTTTTTTCAAACGTCTGACAAGCATATATAAAATAACCATTACAACAAAAAGTGAGTGTTAGAAAAAGTGGATAGTCTCAAGCGGGTGACAACAGAAAACTACGAGAACCGAACGTATAGGCTGAGAATTCGACGTTTCAGAAACGTTTCAACGTATATAGAAAAATGTCAAAACGTCAATTTCAAGAAGAGGACAATCTCAAGTTGCGGGAATACCTCGTGAAGCGCTTCAAAGGTTGGAAATCCGAGAATCGCGGATCCTACGAAGAGAGGAAACGTCAAGATCAACCTGTGATCGATGCCATCAGCGGTCTAGGTAAAGAAATTAAAAGTGTCACGGAACAAAATAAAAATTTGATCAACGAACTCGTACCACTTGCAGCTAAAAGTTACGCTGTACCCACGCCCATTTCGAGCATTCCTTCGACGCCGTTCGAACTGAAGGACGTACCGGCACGACATCGAGCCATAGGTAGCACGTCTTCGTCTTCGGATAAGATCGAGTTGGGACCTTTGGCACGAGACTACCTGAGCACGGGGAAATTCGACAAGGATGAAGTGTTCGGATTGTATCCGAGCATGGAAACCAACGAAGGCGGTGTGGTTTGGAAGATTGGGAAATCGAAAGTCACCTTCGAAGGCAACGACATTAAAGTTAATTTAGGCGAGAAGAATAGTTGGACCAGGTATCCGGGTACGGTGGGACTGTGGGAACTCGTTGCCAAAAAGCAGCCGAAAGATTACACCGACGAAGATTACCAAAGTTACAGGGAAATTCTAATCATGACGGATGCCATGTACCAGAACAACGATGCCTCGCAGAATAGGGTGAAATCGAGCAGCGGCGAGAAGTACAGGAATCTCATCAAACCGATTTGGAACGAGGTGAAGAGTGGAAGCGGCGTCAAACGCTACAACACGTTACCCAAAGAATTCGTTTGGGTGGACGACGTGAGGAAGCTCGTGGACCGATTGTTGGTGATAGCCGGCGAAGAGAATGCAGGCAATCGTAATTTCCACAACGAGAAGGTTGGCATCGTGGACATGATCAGCACGAAACTTTCCAACTTCATCGTGAACGACGACAAGGGTATCGGTTACCTGATCAAAATCATCGACACGCTGCCTCCGAGATTCTGGAACGTGGCCGAAGGAAAGGGACTCGTGAACGACATCATCAACAAGTTACCTTTCGAGATGCATTTACCTGGCTACTAGTACTGCGGACCGGGTACCAAACTCGAGAAAAGATTGGAGAGAGGAGACAAGGGTGTGAATCCGTTGGACGCGGCATGCAAAGATCACGACATCGCTTACAACAACACTCGCACGGATCTGGATGCACGTCACGAAGCAGACAGAAAGTTAGAGCACGCAGCTTTCGAAAGATTCGTCAGCAGAGACGCATCGTTGGGAGAAAGAGTCGCAGCATTGGGCACCACCATCGCCATGAACACGAAACAAAAATTTGGGTGGGGTGTATAAATAAATAACATACAGTAAAAAAACAACATGTCTTGTATAACCGACTTACCGCACGAACTGTTATGTAAAATATTCAAACACGCAGTAAACGGAGATGTAGGGAAACTTTTAATCATAGCAAAAACGACGCCGGAATTTCGTATCCCTTGTGAAATGGTTTTCAAGGACCATCTTCGGGAGATAAGCGGCATGAGGTGCGGTGATCTCGACACTCTTCTTTCGGCCGCAGGGGAAAAATTAAACGATAGGATGGACGAACTTCACGAGGAGAGGCAGGGGAGAAGACGATACACGGATGATTGGCGCAAGTCTAAACAGGAGACCGAAGATATAATCACGCACATCATCGCGTTTTCCGAAGCACGAACATTGTTCCTCTAACACACACACACTGTCAAAAAAAATCTTCGGTATATATAAATAACACACATTGTGAAAAAAAAATTAAAATTCTCTAACACACACCTCTTCGATATGACGACTGAAAAAATGAGTGACCTCCAAGCATTGAAACAAATGCTAAATTTGTCAGTCGAATATGTAAAAATTCAGGAATTGGAAGTCAGCAAACCTTACACGATAACTTCCGGTTCAATTGTTTCTACCCAGTATGGTCCCAAGGTGCGTCTGTTGCTCAACGGACAATACAGTCTATTTTTACCAGATCGATACGCTAACATGTTATCCGACGAGAAGCTATCTATTTTAATCGAGAACAAAACTCGAATCGTGTACAAGGTGACAAAGGAACTTCTTGGTAAGAAAACAAAGCACGTAATAGAATTTGTGTAACGGCTGCGCGGAGTATATCCTTGAAAAAAAAAATTACACGAGAGGGAAACAAAAAAAATCTCAGAACATTTATATATAAATAACATACCGTGAAAAAAAAAAACAAAGATGAAGCCTAAGGGTGTCGTGTACCAGATACCATACTCCAATCTAAAAACGCTGGGTGCCTTCGAAGGGTTACTCACCAAGAACGTTACGAGTTGCAATCTTTCCCTCCGAACCGTCGCACGTTCGCCAATTTGAACGAAGCGAACAGGGAGATCGAATACGACGTGGACGTAGGCGACGGGTTCGTTCATCCTCACAGAGCGGACCTGTACCTTCAATTCGACGTGGTGAAAAAGGAAAGCGGAGAAGCGTTCCCCGCAGCAGCAAATTTGATACTCGTGGACAACTTCGTGCCTCACCTGTTCTCGCAGGTGGGGGTGAGGAAACACAACACCGTCATCGACAGAATCGATTATCCAGGCATCACGTCGACGGCAGTGGGAACATTGAAATTATCCAAAACGGACGCAGCATACTATCAGGCGGGGGGATTCGAAGCGGGGACGAAAATATCGACAAGAAGTCACACGGTGCTCTTTCCCATGCGTCTGCTTCCGGGATTCTTCTCGGACTACAAGGAGATCATGTGGAAGGGAGGACTGAGGATCACGTTTCGAAGAGCGGCCAACGACAACGACGCACTGATGCGATACAGCAACTTGAATGCAGACGGCACGCCGCTGCCCAACACATTACCCGAAGCAGCCAAGTGCGTCATCCGGAGGATGGAGTTGAGAACAGGGAGTCGTAACGTACCCAATTTGCGTTACACGGTACGTTCCATTTTGTAGGAGGAAGAGTATGGTTCAACTGCTGGTACCCATGTAACGTAACGAAATGCAATATGTTATAGACTGACGTTACAGAGAACGTAACAAAATGTATTATGGTAGATATTAACGTTATAAAGGAACGGAACGAAATGAGCACATTGGAACATAACGTAATATGCAATATGGTATATACTACCGTTACAAGGAAAGTAGTAACGAAATGCATTGTGGTATATACTAGCGTTACAAGAACGTAACGAAATGCAACATGGTAGTAAATAACGGTACATAGGAACGTAATGAATGCAATCCTCCGTAACGGAATGAAGTGAAAGGCAATATGATTAATTAACGTTACATAGGAATGTAGCAACATGTAAACCACTGTAGCGGAACGGAACAAAATGCAGTTGGGTACATACCATCTGCATAAAGAACGTAAATAAATTCAGTGTGGTAGATGTTAACGTTACAAGGAAAGAACAATTCACAAATGTTAGCTAGTAACGTTATAGGCGCGTGACGAATATAATCTATTTAACATCAAGGAAGAAAAAGGAATAGCCAAAATCTCTTACCTTTCATTGGAACATTGCGAAAAATAACTCAGTATATCGTATGGGATTAATGTGAAATAGCCGTGAAAAATATGGTTGTTTGTAAAAAAATGAATTTCAACCAGGGTTGTTAAAGGGCCAGGAATTTTAAATCAATTCAATTCCGGTTCAGCAGGGAATATTAGCAAACATAAATGGATCAGGACTGTAAAGAGCCCCTTTATGTATTTCAATTCGTTCCAGGGACATTTTCTCCTGATCAGTTGAAATACGGCACAGGGACCTTCTTTCCGGATCAATTTAAAGACGGTCTAAGTTTCATATTGAAATGAAAGAATACGCAACTTGGACGGAATTTAAACTGTGCGATAAAGAAGGTTCCGGCCTTGTTGCGGAACCCAATAGAAGAACCCAATAGAATTTATGGGTTCGTGGACGTTTAACAACCCTGATTTGATATTAAATTACATTTTTGGCTCGAAATTGAATAAAGCTTCCAACTAGTGTAGAAATGAGTAGCAATAGGCGTGCGCACAGGGTGCAAGGGGGGGGCAAATGCACCCCCCTAATCATGGACATCTGTCGATATTTTAGACGCAGGGAAATATGCCATATGCATATGCATATTAACCCGATAATAGTGTTGCCCCCTCAAGAAACACCACTTGAATTCGAAATTATCGCATTCCTGCATCCCCATTATAATAATTAATGTAAATTACTATGACAAATCAAATTATACGTGTGAAATATATACTTTTAGCTGGCATTCGTTTTCTAAAGGGGAGAGGTGGCCATCCTCGCCCCCCTTCCAGATTTCCATGCCCCTATATTATTATACTTTATTCCATAAATTTAGGGTAGACGAATCATATCGCCGGTTATTAAACGATATTATGCTCTTGAAGAAAATGTAGTATTTTGAAGCCGATGAAAGTTCACAAAGGAACAACGGCGGAAGAAGGTGCAGTGGCACAACCACAGGGGGCAGGGGAGATTAGCCCTCAAACTTGTACAGAAATCAATTCTAGGAGGTAAGGAAGGCAAACATTGGACTATAGAAAGAAAGGTTGCAGAATCTAAGAGTAGCAAGACAAAAGGATACTCAAGATGATTTAGTTTTCACGTCTTTCGTGCACTATTTCTTCCAGACGGCGAAGAGCACCTGCAAGGGGGCACAGAGGGGCAATTGCCCCCTCTCGATTTCTATCTTTATACCAATTTAAATAAAGTTATATAAACTTGGACAGTTGCTGCTGATTACGGTGTAAGTTTTGCCCGTGTAAGGTAATAAATAGATTTATTATTAATTTTTGAAGCCGCACCGTTCATTTATAAACACACTGTATATGAGCCATTGTGAATTCGAGTCAATTTAAACATTTTGCGTTGTTGCGAGATTATCTATTAGGATAAAATTTGGACATAAATAATCTAAGTAGAAAAAGTGCAACTTGTATATCAAAATTGCCATGTCCATCTGATCTCCGAAAGTAGTGTTTAGCACGTCACATTTCAAGTATATGATTGATTGATTTGGTGTCTTGAGTCCACTTTATGCACAGTAAGGCTAATCGGGACTGGACCTTCAGTTTGAAGTGGAATCCGAACCCCTTGTGCCTCCACCGAGTATCGAACCCGGGACCCCTTGATTACTAGGCGACGACGCAACCACTGCGCCATCGGGGAGGCCATTTCAAGTATAGTCCATGATTGTATCTAGTATATGAACGAGATTTGTCCCTCCTCTCAAACAATTCGTGGCTTGTCCCCACCGAACGAAGTGTGTCACTGATAAATTAAGTTTCCGAAAGCAGGCATTATGCATGAACAGAACAAAAAATACTCCTGAGAAATTACAAAAATTATAAGCCAGTTCGTGACCGGGAGTTATTGACGGTCTCCCCCCCCAACCTATCCGCTTTAGGTTCCGGGTTCGAATCCTGGTCTGTAAATATCTTTTTTAGATGTCTCTTCATCAATTTCATCTATTTATCATCCATCTTCATAGTTTCGATTAATTATAAAAGTGACATAAAAGCAAAGCAAAATAAGAACAAATAAAAATAATTGCAAAATGACTACAATGTCAGAACTACATTTGAAAAATAAAATGCGAGCAGAAGATTCATTTTCAAACAGGTATTTTGGTAGAATTGTGTAGACAGACAGCATGCCTAAAGTTGCCAATCCACGTGTAGCATGACCTTCGATACTGGGGTTGCGCTTTTTCAGGAAAGTTTTCTCGACCCTCCTCAAGCGTCTTATCAAGAATGCCTCGGTGTTCGCAGCATTGCCAACTTATTTTCCGTCGGAAAAAGTCTTTTTCCTCCTATTTAATCTGCGGTTGGCTCTACAATACATCTTATTAAACAAGATACAACAACTGAATTACGGCGAAGTAGGTTAGAAACCCTGCGTGCTGAAGAGCAGCTTCGATAAGGCACCTGAATTGTTTCGAGCTGAACCAGGAAATGGGCGATTTTTATTCCCGAAGGCCATTCCGTAAAACTAATGCCACAAGAATTTTTCTGTGTGGATTTGAGAGCATGAAATTGTAGGTTGATGATAGTACTACAAGACGTCAAGTGGATTTTTTTTTCTGTTTCGTTATTTTATATAGCTTTGCTACCTATATAGTTTGAATAACTAATCAATCATTTGATGAGCAGACAAACACGAAGAAGCCGATCCCGTGGCAAATTAGTTAGCGTAATACACTGCGAAGTCTAATGTCGGATTAGAAAATATGGATGGGTCATTTGTCTTTATACCACTTCCATCACCTATCACATCCTTTATCATCGCGATTAACATAAAGTGGTAGACGCGAAATAAAAATAGAACCTTTGCATGAATGTCCGAAAAAGAGGCAAGGGCACGACCCACCTGGAAAAGGAAAGTCAACCAAAAATTATATATATCGCGCAATTGCATTTTAGCTATAATAATATATGTTAATTATTGCATGAACATGATAACTTCAAATTAAAGCAATGGTTTTTGAGGAGACAACACTGTTATGGGGGAACATGCACCTTGTTTGCCCCCCCGCCCCGGAAAAAAAAACTACCTTGCTTGCACCTCCCTGGGAAAAAAATCCTGCAGACGTCCATGAACCTTTGGTATCGACTTCGGAGTATAAAGCTGCAACGTGCCACCACTCGTAACTCCAGGGTATGCCGAATTGGCAACACATCGCTCCTTGCTCCGGCTGGTCAGTTGGGAGCACCAGTTCTCACCCAGGGATCGGGATTAAGACGATCCACCCTTCCTCCAGGAAGGAAACCACCGAATTGCGACACGTGACAGTAAATAAAATTCCAAATACTTTATAATTAAAATGTCCAAAATCTTTAATCACGAATCGCGCGCGTGCATACTGATTCGCACAAGTTAAAAGTTATAACTTATTGGGTCATGCACGCTCGCAGGCAGTCATAAGCAATTTATTTAACACGAGAGTCCGCGCACCGCCTTCACAGTTAAAAGCAAGACCTCAACTGCTACCTCAAGCGCGAGGTGCAGCATAACAGATTGTTCTAACTTACAATACAAACTCATCACATAAAATAACACAAGAAAAACTGATAATTTTTATAACACATCAATGTTAATTAGCGATAGTAAGCTAAAGTTAAGGTTGGCAACAATTAAAAATGCCAACGTGGAAGTTTTTACATCGCGAAGAACACGAAGCGTGGTTCCCCTACTCCTAACATAAACAGCCAATAGGAAAACGATATTTTATTGAAAACGAGGGAGAAATACTTTGCTATAATATTACAATATTAAACTATATAGAAATAACTAAACTGATTTTATCAAATAAATCATACTTGCCCTTGTACATAAAAAAATGATTAAATAAATATTTAGTATATAAGGAAGACAAATTACTTCAATCTTGTACATTGTTGAACAAAAATCGATATTAAGAAGAAATGTACTTAACTTGTGCTTCAAAAACAATGAAAACGTTGCATATATTATTTGGGATCCTATAAATTCTGAATAAATGTTGCAAAAATACGCGAAAAAGAAAGTAAAAAAAAAATACGTGAATAATATTATAAAATATAAAGAAACGTAATATATACATGAATTATAAAAACAATTAACTATAAATAATTTAATCCAAGTTCTTATCTTGAAAATATACGAATAAGACAAATGCCAATATACAACTGAAATCTGCCCAACATGGCGGTCATTAGAAAGCATTGTTTCTTCAATGTATAGCGCGGCAATAGACCGCGACAGCCTCTTATTTGCCAGGAAATATCAACACGAGAACAGGGATAGGAATTCCTCTTATTTTAGATTTTCTCAAGCTAATGGAGTGCATACATTGCTCTAAGCAGGATGCTCTCTACCTTATGATGGGAGCAATGTATGCGCTCGAAACATTGGACGCTAACGCAGATTTACGCTGGCTCGCAAGCCGAGAACACTGTTCGAATCTCCACAGGAATATAATAAAAATGTATCATACCCAAATGCCACATCTGGTGTAATACCTAACGTGCCAAATTTTGGAAAATAGGAGCTGGTAGCGCCACTTCCCCAGGATTATTATCCTTGGCCTGCAAGCAAGGTTCTTGTATGTGTGACTTTTCTGTTTCTCAGACTACGTGTGACTACCTACACATTATGTGAAACAATAACAAACAACTTCCCAACCGATTTCCAAGGCTCGTTTCACCCTAGCTACAAACTACCACTTCGATCACTGCATGCACGAGTGAGTAGTGGTATTCGCGTGTCTTCCCTTTAATGCAAAACCACAATTTGCTCCACAGCATGCTAAGATTTTCGAAAGCAATACTTGTGTGTTAATTTAAATTTTGCCCTGTTCATTCATCTATACAGTATTTACTACTTCCAAATTTGTGTGCCTGTCTTGAGTTTGCATTCTTGTGGCTGCTGCCATATTGCGTAGATGAACGAAAAACACACTCAATATACCAAATTGCTTGTATGTAGACATCAGACGATAAGAGATTAAACAATTGCAGCCTACAATTTCCCTCAATCAACTACAATTGCCATCTGAGTATGAGAAACCACTTGCATTCTAACCGGGTTCGATTCCTGGTGGAGGCACAGTGTTTCATTTCCCACTTTAAACTGTAGGTCCACTCCCAATTAGCCTATCTGTGCATACAAGTGAACTTAAAACAAGACAAACTTTCATTCTAACCTCAGTCAATTGTGGGAGCTGCTTAGAAGTAGTAGTGTTGCTGGCATGGTGGACTTCGGTTCTTACTTTTGCTTTTAACAGATAGATACATTTTGAATAATACTGAAATCAAAGTAATCGATTAATTTACCGAATGACAAAGTTATAATGGAATTGTGTTATCTCCATTACAGAACAACTACCTAATCTCATTCAATTCCAGTGTTCTATCTGGTAGATAGATATATCAACCTTTGCAATGATGTAAACTTTCAGTGCAATGGCGACAAAGGTCCAATAACTATAATGTCAAACTTTAAAGGTTTCCTGACAAAGTAAAAAATTGACAGATCATTTACATTCTCAATAGACATGTTGAAAAAAAGACTAATATTCATTTTTTTTTAATTTCTTTTTTTAGCGTAGGTAAAAGGAAGTCACTTGAATAAAGTGGGAATATAATCAAAATGTCCATCAGCTATTCATTGATTTAAAAAAAGCATATGATTCGGTCAAAAGAGATAAATTATATAATATATTAGTCGAATTTGGAATACCTAAGAAGCTTGTTATTATGATAAAAGTATGCACCAGTGAAACAGAAAGTAAAATTCGTGTGGGTATTTATGTGTCTGACAAATTTACAATTCATGATGGGTTAAAACAACGAGATGCATTATATCCATTGCTCTTTAATTTTGCCTTAGAATATGCTGTTAGGAAGGTAACAGAAACTGACGAAGGACTAAAATTAAATGGTGTGACTCAGTTGTTAGCATATGCAGATGATGTAGACTTATTAGGGGATGATATAAATACAATTAAGAATAATGCTAAAATACTTTTCAAAACTGCTAAAGACAGGTTTGGAAGTTAACAAAGAGAAAACTAAATATATGCTTACAGGCCGAAACCAAGGGTTAGGTAATAATCAAAATCTAATTATTGATAACAACTCGTTTGAACCAGTTTCCAAATTCAAATACTTAGGAGTAATATTAACCAATGAAAATTATATTAAAGAGGAAATAAAAAGTAGGCTTAATTCAGGAAATGCATGTTACTTCTCTCTTCATAAACTTTTGTCTTCTAGTTTAATAACTAAGAAACTAATAGTTAAAATATACAAAACAGTAATTTTGTATGTAGTGCTCGTATTATATGGGTGTGAAACTTGGTCCCTTTAATTGAAAGAGGAACATAAATTGAGAGTATTTGAAAATAAGGTTCTTAGGAAAATATTTGAAACTAAAAGGGATGAGGAGACAGGTGAGTGGAGAAGGTTACAAAATTTTAGAACTACATAATTTGTATTCATGTCCAGATGTTATTAGACTGATTAAATCAAGAAGACTTAGGTGTGCAGGCCATATGGCACGAATGGGAGAGGAAAGAGGAGTTTATAGGATTCTTGTTGGGAAACCTGATGGTAAGAGACCTATAGGAAGACCAAGACGAAGATGGAGGGACAACGTTGAGATGGACCTAAAGGAAATCGGTAGGGATGGAAAAGAGTATATAGATCTTGCTCAATATAGGGACAGATGGAAGGCCTGTGTTACTGCAGCCATGAACATTCGGGTTTAAGAAAGCTAGAGAGTTAGTTAGTTAGTTTAAAAGGAAGTAACTAAAAATGAGTAAATAAAAAATATTACGTGGCAGAGTGGTTAGCACAGCGCACTACGACGCCAGGGGTCCCGGTTTCGAATCCCGACCTGCACATGAGTGTTCTCTGCGAGTGTCCCTTCATCAGTTTCAGCATTCGTCGCTCATACTCATCTTCGCTTTCTGAACCGCCAGGTGTACAGCACGTGGCGTAGCGTTTCGCGTCCGAATTCCAGGAACAGGCAACTTACGGTTACCTGACCAAGTAGCGTTTCGTCCGAGGGCTACCATCCTAATAGTGTTTAATGAAGCAAACTCTTGCTAACACTCTTAAATGCTCCATCGAAGAAAATATTTTTTTTTTTGTTTTAATATTTCTTTCCCTCTGGAAATTGCAAATCTCACCTTCGTAGTTGTCAGATAGTAAGAAAGTGTTACCATCTGCCATGACTAAAATTTCTAGATCCAAGTTCACTTCCTCTCGACGATTTGTTTTGATTTGATTTGTTGTTTTAAGTCCACTTTATGCACATTAAGGCTAATAGGGATTGGACCTACAGTTTAAAGTGGGATCCGAACCACTTGTGCGTCCACCGGGTATCGAACCCGGGACCTCTCTCTCGACAATTTGTCTTGAGTCTGCACTGCGCTGTCTATGCAAATTAGTTCTAAAAGTTGTAAACCGAGGTATGCTAGTCACCAATTCCATCGCTGCGAGTGGTTAGTCAAGGTGTGACTCATCATCAGCCAGGCTCGAACGAAACGCAACTCATTAAACCGTCGCAGACGAACTGTAGCATTTTTCTAGAAATTTCGCTTTCGGACGAAACGCTACTGAACCGTACAGCAGTCCCAATGCCTGCTCCAAGTTGCACAGCTGCTTTCGGAGCTCTTGGTTTGGAAAGGGGGTGGGGATGAGGAAAGGGTCTTGATTTTTTATACTGAAGCTCGTTCATTTCGTTCTCTTGGTTGAATTTTCTGAGATACGGAATCTCCCTCATTTTGCTTTTCATTACGTTTTATTGCATCACCCACGGTACGCTTACATGTACTACTTAACATTTTCAATTTCCCTGTACCCTTTGGTTAGGTACGGTAAAAGTAAATAGCTGCCATTCGTCAAATGTTGTATTTTTGTTTTTGTTACCCATTTTTCTGGTACTTCAGTCAGGGAGCAATGCAGCTACTGGTAACAAATGTAGTCAGGAAGTAGCATCAATTCTTCCTTCCCCGCACTGTAGTTGACCAGTAAAAAAACTATGTAAAGCCTCGTTTCTATTACCAGAAATTTGCCGTGCAACATGACGCGCGGCATGCGACGCTGAATGTGCCAAGCATTTGTTGAAATGGAAACTGTCTGCAACATGCCGCGGCGCAAGTGCCGGGGACAAAATTGCCCCAAACGATTAAGACGCACAACTTGCGCCGCGGACAATGGAAACAGCCTGCAGCAAGTTCCTGGGGCATGCGCACTAGAGTAGAAACAGACGACGCGACTACCATCTGTGGTCCAACAAGATTTAATAACAATGCAAAATCACTTACAGTCATTCTTACAAAGTTTTCGTATCCCCTTTGAAGACGTAAGTCTCTCATCAACGAGTTATACGCTCCTTCCGAATTTCTTTTCGCTAGAAAACTTCTAATCCACCATCTAGGTCATTTTCGCCTCTTTTTTTTTACAAGTTCATGGTACGCGCCTGCCATAACCACAAAACCCGCCATAGTTGTATTGTTCATCTTTACACAAGTTAAATCACTACCAAATTATTACAATACAAGAGAAGAAACACTGACTACTCTAAAGCACAATGGAACAACGCTACACTCAAGTCCTGCACTCCGGTGTTGTTGCGGGCGTATTTTGCAGAAGTAGATTTGAATTGGAAACAGTGCACTAAATGACGCGCAACATGCGCCGGGACATGTTGCGCGTCATGGGTCTGGAACTTGTCAGAATGGAAACGTAGCTTAACAGAAACAGAAGGCTTTCACGATTTGTCTGAATATTAAAGTGATCTCTTTTTTCACACCCAAACATAAATAACTATTTTCAGATTTGAAAACGTAACAGGGGTGTAAGGTACCTTCAACGTATTACATTCAATCCTCAACTTCATTCCACGTAGTACACCCTGGATTGCTCTTTGCAGACTAACGAGACTCTGGCGACTGGCCCTATAGCCAGTATAATTCTGTGTGTTCTCCTGCTTTCTGTCATATGTGCTGAGTGCCTCTTTACAGCCTCAGCTTTTAACCTAAGTCAGAATATTTTAATATTTCATTTATGCGACATTACAGTTATGTTATTTGTTATGGTAAGGGGCTGCACCCCGTATAACGTGGCGGGTGCAAAATAGCCTAAGTGCTGACGCACCCAAAATTTAAAAAAAAAAGTTACATATAACTTTAAGAAATGCGTATAAATATTTCACCATCGTTTATATTTATGTACATGTTGTTAATTTTCAAATATTGTTAAGAAATGCAGCAAAATGCTACGTATTTGATTACTAATGTGAGCCACTGTATATGTTATGTTTTTATTTCATGAACGATGTATGGTCAAACATTACTTTGCAGAGCTTCGTGGCGAAGTGGTTAGCACAGTGCAATACGACGCCACAGGTCCCGAGTTCGGATCCCAGCCTGTGCATTATTTTCTTTGTGATGTCCTTTCATCAATTTTGTCATGTCATCACCCATCCTCGTCTTCGCGATTAGCCAAAAGTGGCATAAAATCAAAGTTAAATATAACAAATCAAAATCAAACATTACTTGGCATGACAAGAATGGATAGGTTATTTTGAAGCTGCTGTTATTAAAAGCAAATTGTATGTAGCTTTCCTAGACAGAAGTTTCACACACAGAAACTGATTGATCGGATAACGGCTGCGGATTCCTACTCGAGCAGAAAATATATATATTTCCATTTATTACTTACAACAATAGCAGACTGATTTCCTGCTAAATCAAAGAAAACTTGCATTCACAGTTACAAATTGACGTGTTGAATGAACTTAACCACAGATTTCTCTCACTCCAATTCCGATTAATCGAACAACACACCACAACGTGGGTCATTATATATTTCCAATTTCCTCTCGAGTTCCTCAACTAAAAATAAATTGACTGCGAGACAAAAACTCCTCTCCGATAACATTATATGCAGAGTATACGTAAGTTGAAATTCCATCATAATAATAATAATTTGAATTCTTCAAGTAGTAGCTACAAATATAATTTTTCATACATATTTTCTTAGCAAAATATGAAGTTCCTCACTTCACAAGGATAACATATACACAGTATTTCACAAGAGTTTTTAGTTCGAGCTAGTCGTAGGACTAATATGAATATAAACGTCACTTCATTACTTAGTTAAAAAAAAGTGCCAGGCAATCAGAATTCGAGGGTATGCCTGAAATTATTTGTAGTATCTCATGTATCAAGGGGGCTTTTTAAGTAAAATGAAGGATACATACCACATGCTTTGGTCAATTCAGAGTAGTAGAAACGTAATTATACTCCATGTTGCAACTGAAACCGTAGCCTCGAAGGCCGAAGTCGTTTAGTGATCCACTCATACACTCGGTACCAAACATTTCAAGTTCGAGTAGACATCTGGGCATGGCTGTTTTTTTTTGTAAGCATCCCTTCATAGATTTAATATGATCATCATTCATCTTCATCGTCGCGATTATCTACAAGTGGCAGAAAAGCGATATTAAACATGAATAATACAAAAGTATAACAAACAAAAGAGGATAAAAGAATGAACTGAGTTTGAGTTAATGATAGGAAGTTTTATAAAATTACTGTTTCTTGAATAATCTTGTCCTTTGTTCCGATTGTATTTCTCAGTCACACGTTGGTCAATGTCCATGTCGACTGCCTTTCTTGCGTTCTTGAAAATTACTTTCTTGTCTGTCTATGCCCTTCTTTCAAACGTGGTAGGTAGGCGGGCGTTCTGTCTGTTTCTACACCAAAAAGTTTAATGCACTTCCTGTCCAAGAAGACAAGAATTACTGAAAGTAATTTTCAAAATTGTAAGCGGATGAGGGCCCTTGTAAATGATAAAATATGCTGTCCTTTTATTCGCTTAGTTTTGAGAATCACTTTCCACACAATTCTTGACTTCTTGAGAGTCCAATGGCCCTGTCTAGCTACAGACCAGTTGCACAAACGCGGTTTCGTTTGTTTCGTACAACAATTCCATCTAACATTTCGTTTCTACGCATTTTCTACTTGCCAAAAGTGCCTTTCATATCGCCCCAAGGCGTTGTCTACTCGGATGCTTCGTGATCGAAGGTCACGTGTACAAAGTTTCAGGATTCAGATTTTCCGATTTTGCGTGGTGCTGCTGCTATCAGTTCGGTTCGCCTTCTCAAGGTCGCGCAACAAGCAATTATTTTTCGTCTTCTGATAGGAGAAAGCTTGCCTCTCGCTTAGGTGGACGAACGCGTGGCACGGATGATTTTTTGGCTCGACCATGGTTGGTCCTTTATGTTTCGTCCTTCAGCAACTTAATCTAAGCACGAATCATTCTCATCGCCAAACAACTGTATTTTTTTAAAAAAAAATGATGTAACACATGTAAACAGAGAGAGAGAGAGAGAGAGAGAGAGAGAGAGAGAGAGAGATATAAACGTTTTCCCTCAACAAACATTTGCTTTGCTATCGTATAAAGTGAACGTACATGTTAAAATTCATCTCGCATAAATAATCAAATTAGAACAAATTCACATAAAGCGATTAAGTATGCAGAAAAGAAATATATTTGTGATAAATACATAGTTAATAAGTAAATTCCAATAACCAGAACTTTAGTCACGCCGAATCTTGTTTACGGATGTTTTCAAACGTTTTGTTTTACAATTTAATTTTTTCACTGACATCCAAAATGAAAATACGTATTATAACTTAGTGACTTTCAAGGGGTCAAAGTACTGTAATGTTAGTAAGCTGCCGATCATAATTATGAGGCTTCTTCGAAAACGCCTTCGATAACGGTATTTGCTATTCGTAACGGACATGTGTATCACTTTTTGGAAACAGACTTTTGTGGAGGAAAAGAACTGTAACGTTACAAAAGTAACGAGCACAATTATACGAGAGACCTATGTTATTCTCTCCGGAACACGGCATCGGACACGGTATTGCACATCGGAACGTCTGTATGATACCAGCTATAAATAACGTAGTTGTTTTGAAAAAAGGAGTGTAACGTTTTTACAGTCGTGACCTCAATTAAGTTACTGGTTAATAGTAACGTTACTATCACTTTCCACACACACTAAAGTTACTAGTCAATACGTGACGAACCTCTTTCTTACCCTGTAACGTTACTGGTTGCCGGCAATGGATGGAACGTTAAAGTGTCACGTAAAGACCTACTCCTTTAGAGATCAGTTATGGTTCGGTACCGTTATGCACACATGTAACGTAATGTTTATATACCTGAGGTAACGTTTCTGTTCACGAAAAAAGTTATTCTGTTTCTGGTTGTAACGTAACGGAAACCGTAATTGAAAATACCGTTCCATTTCGTTACGTTACGACTCCCTGCCTCAAACAGCATCACTAGGATGGGCGTGTTCCATCTCACGAGCAAATCTTCAATCTTGAAACTCACGCTGCACGACGACATCGTCTATCCTAAATCCGTGGCTCTGCGTGCATTCTACAGCATGTACCTCATACCTAACGTCACGCAGCACAACAACAAAATTAGCGTCGGAAGCGAACACATCGTCGTCACGCCAGGACAATACAACCTTTCTACTTTGCAAGCTCAGTTACCCAAAGGCACGTACCTTTCTCAAAATTCGGTCACGCACAGAGTGGAAATCCTGTCGGCGACGGAGACCGTGGACCTGGGCACCATAGGAGAACTTTTAGGTTTCGAGAACAACACAAAACTCGAAGCTGGCATCAAGCACACGGCAACAAACATTCCTAAATTTCTAGCCATAGAGACTTTGAACGTTCACTGCAACGTGGCGGAAGGAATGATCACGAAATCCTCGGACGGATTAGGAAGTCACAAGCAGACGGGAATCATAGCCACTTTCAAACCAAGTTCCGAATTCATGGAACCGATCATCTACACGCCCTCTTCGCCGATCTATTTTCCAGTATGTCGCAACCGCATAGACGACATAGAGTTGGTGGTGACGAACGAGAAAGGAGACGTGGTGGATTTCGCAGGTGCCACTACGACGGCCATCGTGGAGATCAACGTATAATAAATAACCATACATGTAAAATGGAGCAAATCGAAAGTTTCGAATTGCAATCTTTCCCTCCCAACCGTCGCACGTTCGCCAATCTGAACGAAGCGAACAGGGAGATCGAATACGACGTGGACGTAGGCGACGGGTTCATTCATCCTCACAGAGCGGACCTCTACCTTCAATTCGACGTGGTGAAGAAGGAAAGCGGAGACGCGTTTCCTGCAGCAGCAAACTTGATACTCGTGGACAACTTCGTGCCTCACCTGTTCTCGCAGGTGGAGGTGAGGAAACACAACACCGTCATCGACAGAATAGATTATCCAGGCATCACGTCGACGGCAGTGGGAACGTTGAAATTATCCAAAACGGACGCAGCGTACTACCAGGCCGGGGGATTCGAAGCCGGGACCAAAATATCGACGAGAAGTCACACGGTGCTCTTTCCCATGCGTCTGCTGCCTGGTTTCTTCTCGGACTACAAGGAGATCATGTGGAAGGGAGGACTGAGGGTTACGTTTCGAAGAGCGGCCAACGACAACGACGCACTGATGCGATACGCTACTTTGGGTCCGGACGGCACCACGCCGATAGCCAACACTTTACCCGAAGCAGCGAAATGCGTCATCCGGAGCATGGAATTGAGAATGCCGGTGGTGGAATACGAAACGAACTACGCCCTCAAGTACAAAGCGGAGATCTTGAAAAGTCCGCAGGTGCCGATTCACTTTCACGGTTACCAGTGCGTGCAGAAGATGGCGTCGGGAAGTCACATGGAATTCGACGTGACGACGCAGTTCAACAACATACAGTTCGACATGCCAGATTTCGTCGTAGTGCTCTTTCAGACCGGGCGCGATAACAACCAGGAGAAAGATTCCAGCAAATTCGACGACTGCAAAATCAAGAACGTTTATCTGAAGAATGGACGCAACGAAGTGTTCCCGCGCGAGAATTACAACCTCGACATGACAAAAGACGATTATCTCAAACTTTACGAAGCGTTCTCGGCTTACAAACGCGTGACCGAGGGAAGCGTGGACATGTACTACACGCCCAGCGAATTCAAAGCACGCAGGCCGATGTTCGTCATCAACACATCTAAGAGAAAGAAGGTTGTGGTCAACGATCGAACCAACATCAAGGTCGTCTGCGAGTTCCACGATGCCTTGCCCGAGGATACCCTATGCAGTGTCATCCTGGTCGCAGAGAAGTCCTTCGTCCACGACGTGAAGAACGAGAGGGTCACAGAGCAGTTTTAAAATATATCGCTTTTGTCGAACAAGAATGACTTTTCTACAACCACCTATTACAAAAATTTTTAATCTAAAACGCCCAAAGCACTCCAATAGGTTTTGCAGAGTTTTAGGATCAAATCGAATTTCTTAAAAAAAATTTGAGGAGGGGGGGGGTGCGCTTGCTTGTAGTTGAGTAGTTATCATCAAAACCTATCCAACAAACCCACAATCATCATCCTAGCTCAATTAGGAGCCGAGAAAATCAATGTCTTGGAAAACGTCTTAAGATATTTGTCTTAAGAAAATTTTCTTGATAGACCGGAAGTAACATCTTGACAGACCGGAAGTCGACTTTCTTAAAGATTAAGATAATTGTCTTAAGACGTTTTCCAAGACATTGATTTTCTCGGCTCCTATGGGACCTACAACAATGTAACTTTTTGGTCTAGTGCCTTCACAGATCTCCCCTAACTCTCTCGCCTTTTGGATTCAGAACAACTCGCATATGTGATGTGGTCAGCACCACACAACCACACAGCAGACAGGGCCTCCCCCCATGGTGCAGTGGTAGCGTCATTTGCCTTGTAATCGGCGGTTCTCGGGTTCGATACCCGGTGGAGGCACACATTGGTTCGGATCCCACTTTAAACTGTAGGTCCAGTCCCGATTAGCCTCACTGTGCATAAAGTAGATTTAAAACAGCAGACAGCCCCCTGCAATCATAGTCACAGCCTTTGAGCTGAAAATTCACATTCATAAAATTTTGGGTCTACACTTTTTTTTCTTCTGAACATAAATGGGCCTACAGTTGTTTTTTTTTTCTGAGTATAAAAAGTTAAAACAGTTAAGATCCGAACCACACTTTCCACTTGATATCAAGCGCAATAAAAATGGCCTAATAATGTGTCCCGCACACACATTTTTTTCCTATCAACAAACGGTACACAAACAAAAAATGCATGCTAAAATGTATGTGTAGTTCTGCGAGTATATCTTCTTCTACAATACGTTAAGGGGCTGTTTTGGTTTGTTTCATGCGAGTCGCATCCACAATCCCCCTTTCACGTCTGTTGGGCTCGTTTTAAAAATCAACTCACAGAATAAAACACCAATAAGAAAACATATCATGCAAGGTACTTACTTTTCTCTAGAACACACACTCAACAGGAACAAAAAAACTTTCTATACTTTGTGTTCTGCGAGTGTATATTTCCTTAACGCCTGTTTTGGTTAGTTTCAAGAATCAACTCGCTGAACAGTCGCTCTAGATGATATGGAAGTTTCCATGGCAGAGCTTCGGATTATAAGAGGATGCGAGGAGTGATATGTTGAGCAACTTCCGGGCTTTTCATCGCACTCTACGCTTTCGATGAAAAATGGGGAAGTACTCTTTCATATTTTTTGATGAAAAGCCCAGAAGTTGCACAATTCAGACAATGGGATTACCGGGCTTTTCATCGCACGCCACGTTTTCGATGAAAAGCGCGGAAGTTCTCTTTCATATTTTTCGATGAAAAGTTCGGAAGTACTCTTCCGCCCTCCTATTGTTCAGTGAACGCGAAGAGATTTTTCCCTCTTCATGCAGCACACTCGATTTCAAATACCGCTTACAATACCAATTTTTACATCATGAGGAGCAATTTACAGAAAAATATCGTAACAGAAGGCCCAAAACATCGTAGGAGGGGTCGCCTGTTAGGTCGTAGCAGGGGCCAGGGATTTCCTTAACAAAAATAAATTTTTGATTATCACACACACACACACATTGTAGAAGATCGCACCTGAGAGTTTTAAAAAACAAGAAACATCATAGCAGATTACGCTGAGAGCAAGGTCGTGGTAGATTACACTGAGGGATCTTACAGTAAAAGGAGACGGCCTTATAGGAAAGTCATTTCAAAAGTAGGTCAATAGGGTGAGAGCAAAATTTGCAGGAG
This sequence comes from Lepisma saccharinum, assembly GCF_977018435.1. Classification (NCBI taxonomy): domain Eukaryota; kingdom Metazoa; phylum Arthropoda; class Insecta; order Zygentoma; family Lepismatidae; genus Lepisma; species Lepisma saccharinum. The sequence continues at coordinate 16,680,423 of NC_139241.1, read as the reverse complement.
GTAAAAAAATAGCCTAAAAAGTGATGCCAGAGCTTTTTCTGTCCACTTTTCTCTCATTGCAGGTTAGTTTAGTGTGTAAAACGTCGTAAAAACGGATTACGCCGAGAGCAGAAGCCCATTAGCAGATCGTAGTAGATTACACTGAGGGACCTTACAGTAAAAAGAGACAGCCTTATAGGAAAATGTCGTAAGTCATTTTCAAAGTAGGTCAATAAGCGAGGTAGCATAAAAGCAAAATTTGCAGGAGGTAAAAAAATAGCCTAAAAAGTGATGCCGGAGCTTTTTCTGTCCACTTTTCTCTCATTGCAGGTTAGTTTAGTCCGTAAAAACGGATTACGCCGAGAGCAGAAGCCCATTAGCAGATCGTAGTAGATTACACTGAGGGACCTTACAGTAAAAAAAACAGCCTTATAGGAAAATGTCGTAAGTCATTTCAAAGTAGGTCAATGGGCGTTGCTAGAACATACGCCTTACAGGAAAATATTGTAAGGGGAAAATGTCGTAAGTCATTTCAAAAGTAGGTTAAAAGGCAGCCTTACAGCAAAACATCGTAAGAGGAGACAGCCTTATAGGAAAATGTCGTAAGTCATTTCAAAAATAGGTTAAAAGGCAGCCTTACAGGAAAACATCGTAAGAGGGGACAGCCTTATAGGAAAATGTCGTAAGTCATTTCAAAAGTAGGTCAAAAAGCAGCCTTACAGGAAAACATCGTAAGGGGGGGAGACAGCCTTATAGGAAAATGTCGTAAGGCGAAAAGTAGGTCAAAGGACCCAGCCAGAACGTACCATTCCACCTACTACTAAATAAAAGTAAGTTGTAACAACCAATTAAAAGAATAAAATATAATAGAATTAAAACCAAACTCACCTCATAGGAGATAGTCTGAGCAACTGCCCGAAGACATAATTAGAGATAGATGATCACCCAGCAGATAGTACTGTATATACTCCCATTCTTATACAACATACAAAGAAAAAGGCCCCCAAATAAAAATTAAATAATAAGGTATGGTAAGGAAAAACAACCCAAACAAATAAAGACAAAAACAAACTAAAAACTGGAGATATATAATAAGGATAAAAATTTCTCAATGTAGGCAATGTCTGCGCCCGAGTAACCAACCTAATTGCATCAGCAAAGGTTGAAAAATACCACAAAGTCCAACCCTATTAGGGCCCCTACGAATTTGAATATATCCTAAAATCCTGCGTTCAAACAAAGTAAAAATAGCAACTCTAACCCAAACAAATACAACCAAAATAATAAAATAAATAATTCCAATAAATAAATCTAATATCATTTACTATATAAAGGATAATTGTCTTCATTTTTTAATCCTAAATTCAATGCACGTCTCTGCCATTATAGTAATTATTATTAGTCCTTTCGTACTAAAACATTTTAAACATTAAGAGATAGAAACCAACCTGGCTCACGCCAGCTTGAACTCAGATCATGTAAGAAATTAAAGGTCGAGCAGACCATCAAATTTGAAATGCTACACCCAAATGTTATCTTAATCCAACATTGAGGTCGCAACCCTTCCTGTCGATATGATCTCTCCAGAAAGATTACTCTGTTATCCCTAAGGTAACTTTTGTTTCAATCACTAACAATGGATCCAAATAACAAAAAAATATTGAATATTAAATAAAAAGAGTTAATTATTATCATCCCATCACCCCAACAAAATATTATCTAATAATATATATAATCATAACCAAAACATTATTAAAACAAAATAAAGATCTATAGGATCTTATCGACCCCATAAAAAATAAAGCCTTTTCACTTTAAAGTAAAATTATATGTTAATTAATCAAAGACAGTTTATTCCTCGTCCAACCATTCACTCTAGCCCCAGATTAATAGACTAATGATTATGCTACCTTCGCATGGGGAAAATACCGCGGCCATTAAACAAATGTCATTGGGCAGGTTATACTTCATATAAAACCATGAAAATATGTTTTTGATAAACAGGCGAGAATAAGATTTTGCCTAATTACTCTAATTAATTAATTAAATGTACTAATAGAATCATAATTTCTGAACCAAACTAACTAAAACACACAATTAGGTAAATAAGTAAAACTAAATTTTTAATTAAATCCCAAATAAATTATAACAAAATTACAAACCAAATCTCCAAACCAATAAATATAATACTTTTGTATAAAGTTATAAGCAATATATTAACCAGAAGCACATCCCCCAAGTCATAACTAAACACTAATATTATAATATAAATTAATATAAAAATATTAAAACGTAAAACTATATTATACATTATTCCCTAATAACTAGATATAAGATAAGCCGAATAACATTTTATTACAAATAATAATGTTAACATAAAAATATAACACACTCACCTTAAAATTAACCCTACTAGCTCCTCACCTTTCGAGAAAAAAGAATATTCAATTAAAATTTAATCCTCCCTGATACAAAAGGTACGATTTTTAGCATCTCCTATAATAAAAATCAATATTTCATATATTTAATAAATCCCACACTGTACTAATAATCTATTACAAACTAATTTATATATAATAAGTATATAACCAAAAAAATATAAAATTCCTTCTCGCATACAACCCATTTATAAACGAAATCAAATAGTAATAGAACACCTATCAAAATATATCGAATCTCACGACTAATTATTCAATGTAAGTGAATACTCTATCTAATAGAAATATTTTGATATTGACCAAACCAGGCACAGCTTCCGGTACGCCTACTATGTTACGACTTATCTCACCTATATAAATGAGAGTGACGGGCGATGTGTACATGCCCTAGAGCTAATAAACCAAAATATTTTTCTAAAGTAAAATTACAATTAAATCCAATTTCATATATATTTTCAACACACCATCCAAATCAACACAATGTAACCCATCTTTCTCTACCCATTAATAAGCTGCACCTTGATCTGAAATATATTACAAAAGAAGAAAAGAATCCTCAAATTACGGCGGTATACAAACTGATAACTTACAATATTAGGTCAAATAAAACTTGGAATATCGATTACGGAACAGGTTCCTCTAAATAGAATAAAGCACCGCCAAATTCGTTAAGTTTCAAGATCATAACTAATAATACACAGACTAAATTTACAATGATAATAATAGGGTATCTAATCCTAGTCTAATATATCACCTTTATAGAATTAATAAAAATAAAGAACAAATTATATTAAAAATTTCACCTAACAAGTAAAATATAAACAACCAAAAAATAATTATTACCACAATTAAGCCAATAACTCTCCATTTATGCCCCCACGTCTAACCGCGGCAGCTGGCACGAATTTAGCCGGACAAATATTATTAATGATTAAAATCCTGTAATCTAACTTGTACTAAACTGAACAAACCCACGTACTGCGAACCACCAAACCTTAATTCTGCAACCGTCTCAACCCATCAAAAATTGATGGAATATTTTACCCCTCTATAATAAATACATATGTGAAATTTAATTAAGGAGATTTAAGCAGAATAAAACTTTAATTTAAATTATAAAGAGAGGTTCTTATTATTACATAACATGAATTAAATTAAATTAGATTATAATTAGAAACTATCTCACGAAAATTTCCCCTAAATTAATTATTCTCACTATCCCATATTATATAGAACACAATTTTTTCCCTCAAAATTGTGTTCTAAATAACTATATTCACTTCTATCTTCTCCAAACTCAATAAGCATTAAATTACATATTTTGTAAGACAATTAATTTAAGTTAGATACAAACACTTCCAAAATTAAATAAAATTAAAAATAATACTGAAATATTTATATTATTTAATAAATTGATTATACTTATTAATCATAAAAATAAAAACCCAATAAAGAGCTTTCTTAACCCACTACTATAATTAACATATAAATAAGATGCCTGAAAAGGGATTACCATGATAGGGTAAAGTATACATGAAACCTAACATGGTCTTATTATCCTGTATGTCTTATAACTGAAAGAAGTAAACTTTCACCGATGGTATCAAACCCCATAGTGCATCATACGCCAAAATATAATAAAAAGGTAAGCTAATTAAGCTAGATGGCTCATACCTCACATATGAAGATTTATAATCAATCCTTCCATTTTTAATGCTCACAACCCCTAAAAAAATAATATTCCTATTGACCCTCACAATAAGAACCATCCTTTCCATTTCTTCCGCCTCATGATATGGAGCCTGAATAGGCTTCGAAATTAATCTAATATCCTTTATTCCATTAATTTCTACACCAAATTATCAATGAAATACAGAAGCATCACTTAGGTACTTCTTAGTTCAAGCGCTAGCATCATCAATCATTCTGACAGCAGCACTAATTATAATTAACTCAATAAATTTCAATTTAAAAATTCAACTTCTAATCATAGCATTATTAATAAAAATAGGAGCGGCTCCATTCCACATTTGAATTCCCGAAGTTATGGACAGAATAACGTGAATTAATTGTTTGCTGATAACAATTATTCAAAAAATTGCCCCATCGACGTTACTTAGATGTGTAGTTGATAACTTAAACATAATTTTAACTATCACAATCGGAATATCACCAATTATTGGGGCAATGGGAGGGTTAAATCAGTCTTCGTTACGAAAAACTCAGGTCAACTGTCTCTACTGCGGCATACTTCAAACCAAGTCCAACCTAAGCCGTCATAAAACAAGATGAAGCAGTGCTCTGGGACGTCGAAAGAGGGGACTACTGGCGGCAGCAAGCTTTGCGAAAAATGCGGTGATCTAATGGCACAAAAATTTTTTGCAACACATCAAAAACACTGCGGTAACCGAAAGTTTCCAGAACCCGATGCAAGGCAACGCCTGTCCAAAATAAAATAAAGGCATCAGGACCCGAATATGACTTGAAACCGAAGAGAACGGCATTCAGGAAAATGTTGGCAGACTACAGTCTTCAGAGTCATTCGTCCTGTGGTCCCAATATTTTCCTGAAGGATAAAAAAGAAGAAGTGGTCGGAATTTTGAACTCCACTCTCGACGGAGCCCCCTTCAAAATCATGGTGTTGGATTCTGAATTCGAAAATACAATTCGAACGCCATGTTAAAATCATCCAACATCCAATAACTTCTCTTCAGTGAAGAGCAATGCGACATGCAGCTTTTAGTAGAAAGGAGCATCAGAGGGAGTATAGTCCAATGCTCCTTGCGCCTCGCCAAAGCCAACAATAACTACATGGGCGAGGAGTACAATCCGAATTTAGAAACACACTACATCATGTACCTGGACGCTAACAACTTGTACGAATACGCCGTGACGCAGAAGCTGCTACATGGAAATTTCCGGTAGGAAAGCGATACGTCAAAGGAAGACCTGGATGATCGCCTTAAAAATGATGATTTTGAAGGAACTAAAGGATTCTTGGCGAAGGTTGACCTGGACTACCCTACGAAATTGCACACATCTCATTCCGATCTTCCTTTCCCCCCACTCTAAACAAGCTAACTTGCTTCTGACATTGGAGCCAATGCAACGATACGTGGTACACTGCAAACTTCGGAAATTTTATCTCGAGCAGGGTCTTGCGGTCACCAAAGTGCACAGAGTTTTGTCATTCCTTCAAAGCGATTGGCTAGAGCCATACATTGACAAGAACGCCAGAAAGCGTCAAGCAGCGACATCAGACTTTGACAAAGATATATACAAACTGATGAAGAATGCCATCTATGGAAAATCTATTGAAAGTGTTACAAAATACCAGGATAGTCTCCGATGCGAAGAAATGCAAGAAGTGGATTAGCGACCCAAGGCTTAAAAGTAGAAAAACTATCTCTGAAAATCTAACGTTGTTGCATCTGGACAAACATAGCATCACATTTAACAAACCAACTTACGTTGGTGCCGCCATCTTAGAATTGTCGAAGCTGAAGATGTATCAGATTCATTACAATGTTATGAAACCAAGATACAATGAAAACATCCAGATTGCGTATATGGATACTGACAGCTTTGTCTATGTAATGAAGGAAGATTCTTACAAAGACATGGAAGGGGCATTGAAGGAGCACTTCGACACTTCAGGATATCCGCAGCCAAACGTATACGACATTCAAGCCAGAAACAAGAAAGTGCCCGGATTGATGAAGGACGAGATGAACGGTGAAGTCATCAGGGAGTATGTTGGACTTCGGACGAAAGTGTACTGCATCAGGACGGATGATGCTGTCGTGAAGAAATCTAAGGGTGTTGGAAAAAGCACAGTTCAGCGAAAACTAACTATCGACGACTATGTGGCATGCTTCAAGACTGAACGCTCCATCATGACAGAAAAACAGAATATTGAGCAAGTACCATGATGTGAAAACCGTAAAATTGAACAGAGTAGCGTTGGATCCGAGAGACAACAAGAGAAGAGTTTTAAATTGCGGGATACACACCGTTCCCTGGGGCTATTCAAAGGGAACTACAAGACTTGTAGCATTTGCCGAAAGTAATTCACAATCTCACTTTGTACACCGAAATATGCACACTCACTTCTGCATCATATTACTACACTCTTTTTGCTTCCTATACTCCTCTTTCACCTACACCACTTTTGATTCCTGCACCCTACAATGTTGACTTCGGGACGGGGATGCCTGAATAAATGCTGAAGAAACCAGTTCATGGATGGTAGGCAATTCGTAAATAATAATAGTACTCATATAGACATCTAGCATATTAAATAGTTGATTTACTTCGTAACCATGCAACCAAAAGGTGTCGTGTATCAAGTTCCCTATTCGGAACTAAAAAACATGCTGGGTATAGATTACATACTCACGAAGGAACAACGCGATAAGAAAATAAAGTGCTTAAAGAAAGGACACGGGATGAAACTTTTGTTCAGCAGGCCGCAGCTGAGCAAGTTGCAACAATCAAAGACTCAAAGAAAGTAGGGAGGTTTCATTTTCAGCATTCCCGCGATCCTTGCGGCTCTCGGAGCAGGGGGAAGTCTCGTTGGTAGCAGTGCAGCGATTGCCAAAACCGTGATCGATGCGAAGAAAAATATACAAGCGCTCGAAGAGCAAAAAAGACACAACCTCGCCATTGAAAGCAAGATGAACAACATCGATACTACAGGTTCTGGATTAAAGAGAAGAACGAAGAAGCAAACCGCCTCGGCGTGAAGAAATTCAACCTTAAAAAAGTGCCCTTTCAAACGAAGATATTGAATCTCTAGCCGAATTGTTCAACGTGATAAACTTCAGAGGCGTGTTCATGTACGATGCATTGCCGAAAGACGGACCTCGGAGCGACGGCGAAAGCGGAGTGGTCAATTTGGATAATTCTCTCAAACCTCCCCTCTATGTCCTCACCGTTCATTGCCCTTTTAAGTTTGTAGGTGGGTATGTAGGGTGGAGACGATGGCAGGAGAACGTCGGTTACGGTAAAGATCGCTGTGGACCAGTTTCTGGTGAAACCTTTATCGAACACACCCAGTCGCTTGAACTTGCTGACCCTCACCCTTTCCCCTATTTTACACTTGGCTCTCTTGGTTCGCTTGCAGTACACCTCGGAGAGTAAGTACCCCTCGTCTTGCTTGGACACCTCCGACGGTTTCATTCCGATCGTTCTTTGGCGGCGGTTGTTGTATTCGTTCAGCAGTTCAGGCATCAGATCCACCCACTTGTAGTTCCCGCGGAGAGTGAATCACTTCCACATGAGGTTCTTGAGGGCCCTGTTGAAGCGCTCCACGATGTTCGCCTTAAGCTTGCTGTAGGTGTAATAGTGGAGGATGCCTTTATTCTTCAGCACCTTCTGGAAGACCGAGTTGTAGAATTCCTTGCCCAGATCTGTCTGAAGTAAACGAGGATGTGCATACGCCGAGATTGGATCTGAAAGGTTTTGCAACATCGATCCCGTCTTGTTCTTGACAGGCAGCGCAATGCGTACTTGCTGAAAGTGTCCACGACGGTGAGCAGGTACCTGAATCCTTTGTTGATCTTGTGAAGGCCCTTGAGGTTTCCCGTGCTCATCTCCACGAAGTCGGCCTGCCAGAGGTCGTCGATCCCCTTGGTGACCACGGGCAGTCGAGGATACTCGGGCCGGTTTGTGCAGTTCGTTCACAATAGCCTCCCTCATGGCGACGGAGTCGGCGTTAGGGGCTTATAGACGACAGAAGGAGATTATGAGGAAAAGATGGACCACAAACTATTATCTTTCTTGCTTTCTTTCCTTCTTTCATTCCTTCATTTCGTTCCTGCTTACTTATTTACTATCGGGGACTAACGCTGGCGACGGGATAGCACAGCACCAGCTCCAAGAAAAGCGGTATGGGATGCTCCACGCTCGTCGCGGTAGCTTCTGCGTACAGACGATCCCCGAAGGAAACGTTATCGTACGAGACTCCGGCTTTCATGTTGTCGTGCTTGATCCTGAACAGGCTCTTTACGTAATGCAACCTGATCGCGACGCAGCTCGAGAGATGCAAGTCCACAATCCATAGACGTCCGCCACAGAGCGGAAATTCGTAGAATATGCGATTGTTGTCGAAGACGAAAAATAACTTACGGGTCTTCTATTCGAACTGCTTCACGATGCCGTTCAAGTGGACGACCGTCGTGGCCAGCAGGTCGGTTCGGAAAGCGAGCAATGTCTCGTCGAGCATGTCTCGAGCTTTGACGAACTCTTTTCTCTGGATATCTTGACGTACTTCGGAAGCAAGGCGCCGGTTTTCTTTCTGTTGTAGCCAAACACGTTGGTTGGAATCTTATAGTGCATTCCTACTTGTCCTCCTGGCCAGACTATTTTATTTTCTCTGTGCTTTAAGGAAGAAGAAACCTCGCTGCATAGCAAACTGACGGCCTGCCTGAAGAGCGCGAAGCCAACGCGGCAGTATAGCTTTTCGTTGTGAAATTAACCAAAAAAAGAGCCGAACGGTGAAAAGAGTCCCCTCGGCCTCTCTAGCGCAAATGTTGATTTTTTATTTCTCAATTTTCTTTGTTCTAAAAGGCTACTATGTACTTATTCAGCGACAGGCTCTCGTTCGCTTTGTTAGGCAAATTTAACAGTAAAGTGATTATTGAGAAGCAAGCAGCACTCTAAGCGTTTCCTGCAAAGCAAATAGCACTAAAAGTGTTCCTCACGAAGCAAATAGCACAAAAAGCGTTCTATTGGTTAATAACGCAAGAAAAGAGCCAAATGGCGAAAAGTGCTCCTCGGGCCTCGCTAGAGACAATATTGAAATTTATTCTTTCACTTTTTGTGACAAGGAGGTATGCGATCCCCTTACTCTAAAAGGTAAACGGCCATGAGGGTATGCATTCCCAATAATCTAACGGTAGACGCCATGAAGGTATGGAATCCCTTTTACTCTAAAAGGAAAACTACCATGAGGGTATGAAGTCCCTTTACTCTAAAAGGAAGGTATTGCCGGGGCCGGCAGGGTATGAAATTCATGGCTCAAAAAAGCCTTCGAGGCACACGTACACTCACGCACAAAATCAGGTCATTAAAGGCTTCGAGGTACACATACACTCATGTACAAAAACCGGTCATAAAATGCGACTCGTCCGCCTCATTTGGACGAGCTCGCGTTCCCTGGTCTACACTACTGAATACAGCACGATAGAATACATCTCTTGTCGTCGTGAGGAGCCAGGGCCACTTTACGCACCTTGTTGGTTGTGAGTACGTGATCTACGCTTTTGGATTCTTTCTTCTGCCCTCAGTTTCAGCAACCTTGAATCCAGGCAGTCGATGTAATCCTGGAAGGTGAGCTTGTTTGCAACTGTCTTCCTACCCACAGCCTTGGCTCTCTTAGTGACGCCATCTTCGGCTCGAATCGCATATATATATCTTGGTTCACAATCCAGCAAACTCGAGGATGATATCACCATTTTCTCATCTTTTAATTTGCCTGGCACCTTTATGTTGTGGGACGGGATTTCGGTCCTGTTCGGCTGAGGGTACGAAGACGTATCGAAATATTCGAGCATGGACGGATGTTTTACGTCTTCGTAGAGGTTAGGTGTTTCTTTATGTTGCAGACGAAGCTATCGGTGTCCATGTAGAGCAGAGAGATACGATCGTCATAGAGGGGTTTTATAGCTTCGTAGCAGAGTTCCAACATGTGAATCTTGGACAAATCCAGGACAGTTGCTCCAACGTAGATGGGCTTGTCGAAACGGATTATCTTCTGTCCATGACAAACAAGGAAAGCTGCTCGTGGTAGATCTTTCGAGACTTGAATGTCGGTTTTGCAACCAGCTTCAGACACTTCCTGGCATCGGATACCATCCTAACATCCACGTGCTTCCTAACATTCTCCATGGTCTTTCCGTACACCGCGTTGTTCATTAGTTTATAAAAATCCTCGTCCAAGTCGGGAGTGGCGAGGGTCCTATGTGGCGTGTTGGTCTCGATGTAACGTCTCAGCCACTCGGAATGCTTGAACTTGAGGACTCTTCGCGCACATTCACTATCTGAACTCGTGGTAAATCCAAAAACATGTCGTGCAAGTGGTCGGGGAAATCAAGATCTACCTCTGCGAAGAAACCACATGCACTGTCATCAAAATCAAAAACATTTATCGAAGTAGGATCAATCCATTGAATACCCTCGTAGGGGAGCTTCTGCATCATGGAATGCCCGTAAAGTTGTTTATGTCGACAAAGAATATGTACTGGAGGGTCGGTTTGGATCGTATTGATCCTTAGACATATGAATATTGTTTGTTTGGGCATACCTCTCTGCGCAATGAACCATTCCCCCAAGCATAGCTCTCTCGATAAAGAGCAGCATGTCCACGTTCCAGCTTGATGTGAGTTTGGAACAACATGGCTGACCACCGTAAACCAGGAAGGCTGTAAAAGTGTGCAGGGTCCAACTTGTAAATATGCATAGACCCTATACGGAAAGCTTGAAAAACGTCGGCGAGGATGGTTACATCTAATTTCAGAAAAGCGTCGTGACAGTGTCCAAGTGTATTGCATCTCAATTAATTCAACATTAATTTCGCGTGCTCGTATTCTTTGTTTGTGATGCTTGTCTCTCTCAGTCTACTGTAGAATTATCTTTGAGGTGGGAGAGTGTTGTCATTAAATTTAGATTTATCAGTTATATATTCATATGGATTAATGCCTTTATGTATAATAAGTTCTATGTTCAAATTCGGGAAGCCTTCACGCCTGATTTCCAGCTGATCGTCTCCAGTTTGCTCGAGAGGGCATCCAGACTTGCGGAAAGAAACCTGCACGAGTCGAGAAAACGCATTTCGATTGTATCTTTCGTCCCAGGAATCGACACTTTCTTGCTGAGAGTGATGCATCGTTCTTCGTTCTGGGCCAGCACATTGATTTCTATCGTGTCGTAGCCAAGATGCTTGACCAGGTGGTGAAAATTGTAGCCGCTGTCGTTGTGGAAGAATACCGGTTCAAATTTAGGTCTTTCAATTTTGATATTACAGGTATTACATAATGGACAGATATAGCTTCCGGTGAAATGATCGTGGTGGAATATTTTCCCGTTATCAGCCGTGAAATGTGAATTGCAGACCGGACAGACAACGGCGGCATTGTGCGCTTGCAATTCTGTGTTAGATAAAGTAATCATCCTTTTCGATGTTTGCAGCACGATTCCAATTTTCTTAGCCTCCTCGGCCATTTTTTCCAGGAAGCGTTCGGCAGCATTGGGTCACGGTATATGTACGGTGCATTTGTTTTATCTGACGAATTGCACCACACAACAACGTACCTGAAACTGGGGGCCTCGTGCAGCTGGTAAGGTGTGGTGGAAGAAAGTTCGGGAACCATTTCGTAATAGGAGAGCGGTTTGAGGAAAACTCGACATCTGCTATGATGATGGCCGGGTGTTCTAACATGGCACTGTGCATCATAAATTGCTGAATTTCGTTCGCTTTGGGCATGATGATTCGCACGGGCTTGTTGTCGCCGCAATATATTTTGTGTTCATCAAGTTTTTTCGATAGCAATTTGTCTACTGGGAAGATTTTTTTGATTACGTTGATCACGACCAACGAACGTAGTCAAGCACCTACGACACACCTCGATGTGGTGGCGACCATCGTCGATTGCTTGGCCGCCGACCAACTGCGAGATCGAACGAACGAGACAGTAATGTAAGTTGTCATTGTCGGCAACAAGAAGCAGGTTGATTTCCACAACAGTCTCGTCATCATCCACGGCACTTATCCTAAGAGGGTATATGATATGCTTATCGGATGTGTAACCGTACACATCTAGCTATGCATCTCGTGCTCGTGTTTCGAATTTTGATATATCATATATATCCACCGGGTATTCGATGCTGCCCATTCCATTTTCCAGCTCTTTGCCCCATGAACCACTCACTGTAAGGTTAGGTTAGGCAAGCATAGTTAAAATTCGGGGTCATCATAAACATAGTTTCGAAATGCTAATCATTGTAAAAAATAGTTGTTTTCTTCATAAATCAAGGGTGTTTACTCCGTTCACAAACCGACTTATTTCGGCTTATTTTGCAATTTCTAGACGTGACCGCCAAATTTTAACTGCAGGTTCTTGATTACGAGGCCAAAATTAGTGAGTATGCCGAATTTGAAGATATTTCCGGTATTGTCATTTTGACTAGAGCTGAAATTTTGAAAATAAATTACTCCTCTGAGAGTGAAGATGTGTATTGTTTAGTATTGATGACAAGCTTGGAATTTTTTTATGAACAATTAGAGTTTTAATGTATTCTATTTTTTTATCAGTTTCATCTTGCTACAGTGTGTAAAGTACTTATTGAGTGTGTGTTTTTTACAGGAGCATAGAAGACGGATGCCGTATGCAGTGATTAGAGAAAATAACCACTTACTGCAAAGCATCATGGGAGAAGAAGATAATCATAGCTGCAGGATTCATCTTAGAGTGTCACTTAGATCATTCTGGAGCTTTGTTATCCAGCTGGGGCAAAACAAGAGGCATGGATGGAGCAGAGACATTGAAGCAGTGGTGTTCCTTTTCTGGCTCACTACTGGAACTTCTTACCGGGTGGTTGCAGCAGTTGTTAACATGGCCAGACAATCAGTGCATGACATTGTTAAGAGAATGCTTCACCTGGTTTCTGTATTGTTACCACATGTGGTATGTCTGCCAACCCAAGATGAATTGAATGCAGTAGGAGAGAGATTTTGTTTGCTGGGGAGGACTGATATATTCCGGCAGGCAGCTGGTGCATTAGATGGTTGCCACATCACAATTATCTGTGCCAAAAGGCTTCATGATGACTATATCAATAGAAAGCTATATTACTCCATGCACTTACAAGGTGTTTGTGATCCTAGCATGAAGTTCATTGATGTATTCACTGGATATCCAGGCTCTGTCCACGATGCGCGTGTCTTGCGATTGAGTCCATTATATAGAAATGGTAACTTTCCACCAGAGGGACACTTCCTGCTTGCTGATAGTGCATTTCCATGCATTGCTAATCCGATATCAATAATAACGCCTTATAAAGAACCCTTCAGACCACACTATCAAGCAGTATTTAATCAATGCCATGCATGGGCAAGAAGTGTTGTAGAAAGAGCTTTTGGGCTCCTTAAGGTGAGATGGCGCTCCATTTTTACAAAGACTCTGGAAGTTCATGTAAGAAAAGCCCCTCTTGTCATTGCAGCATGTGCTGTGATGCATAATATATGCATTACAGAAGGAGACATATTGCGTGAACCTAGGGTGAATGTGCCCCAACAACGTAATGATCACAATGCAATTAACAATGATGCTGCTGCCGTAGGGATTAGGGAGAGACTGCCAATCCAAAATTTTTTTGGAAACAACCCTGCTCTACGAGATCATGATTATATTTAACTTCATAAGGTTAAATTCAAAGCCTAATTAAAGAACTTGTTTCCAAAGTGATGTATTCCCTCGAAAATATGTTTCAGTAAAAAAATCATAGACTTAGGATTTTTAGGTTCTAAAAAGTGCTTTCAGGTTCCTAAAATAGGTTCTAAAGATCTTAAATTAGGCACAAAAAATCCTGAAATAGGTTCCAAAGAAAACTTATCGCACTTGATAATTCTTGAAAAATATTGATCAGGTACAATCGTCAAAAGTAAAATTTCAAAATAACCGTAAGAAATTTTAATATGGATATACACCACCAAATATTAATTTTCTGACCAAATTTTCATTTGTATGCATCATTCTCAAAATTAAACACAAATTGTTGCAATACTATAAAGAATGAATTGTGTATGAATTATTTGCTGCACAATACCAGGGTGGCTACTCACTGGGAATTCCTTTAAATCCAGCAATTATGTGTGAAGTTTTCTGCATGGACTTGAAAAATTACTGCTTTTGTTAATCCAAGTCCCATTGAATTTATGCAAAATTATAAATGACCTAAGGCAAGTTTTTCACAGTTTAACTTTTGTTTTTATCGATGAAGGAAAAGAAAGGAAAGCTGTGTGTAAAACCAGAATTCTGTCAATCTCTTTACTTCGTTAGCATCATTTGTAGAACAATCTATCTGGCAGATAGAGGATCATTGCAAGATATGTTCTGTGATTATTAGGTAAATTTTAGTTTGAAATCTGTGTACAATTAACTTTCTTTTTCATCCTGTAACATTTGACTTGTGTTTGTAGATATGTATTTCTAGTCTGAGTATGTAAAATGGCAAATGTAAACTCCACTCCTTAAATTAAATATTAAGAATTTATATATAATTCATTGAATTGAGTTAGAATTCTTGGATACACTGGAATCGCACAGAGGCCACTCTGAATACATAACAATCTTTTTCATGTTATCCACCGTCAAACTCAGCCTTTTTTCTGTGAGATCATCATGAATGCCACAAACCACCGAACTGATGCAAGAGTGAGCACTTTGGTCCATGCAGATAACAAAGATATTTTGCTTTGTTTAGAGCATTGAAAACACATCGTGGACTTGGAGGGAGGGAAATCAACAGAAAATATCTTTGACATTCATTAGTCATTGATTTTTTGGTATCAAACTGAGATAATTCCTCGGTATGACATAAAAATTCTGAAAAACCTACAATAGATTCTAACTGGCAAAATAGGTTATATTAGGTACTATAAAACTCCCATCAGTTGTGTTCTTTAATGAAACTTTGACGCAACTTATTTCTTATTTATATACAAAGGGAAAAATAAATTAAAAACCTAAAATCTGAGGTCTAATCATGACAACATAAACAACCGGTACCTCAGAATGGAGAAAATTTTAAAATTGAGATACATCACTTTGGAAAGAAGCTCTTCAGTTACAGTTTGACTTGTTGGGAAACAAGATTGTATTTTGAATTTATTATGAATTTTTCTTTTTCTAAATATTGTTTCCATATAATTTTGTATAATTTTCTTAATGTAAAATGTAAAGTTGCACATATATTGCAAAATGGCAGTAATGTATGTGTCTTGATATGTACAAAATATACTGAATAATGATTTCCAATTTTAGGGTGATAATTGTAATTTTTTTGGTTTACCTAAAGTAAATATTATTTTTTTTCTTTAACCAAGCACGCTAACAAACAGGCCCATAGCTAGAGGGGGCAACTGCCCCCCCTGAGAGCCTGCTTTGCCCCCCTGCAAAATATACAGAACACATTCCTACCTGGTATTCTTACTAATCCTTAAAATTATATCCTGCATTACTCTAGCAACATAACAAAGACACTTATTGATTTTGTGATTTAATGAGGTGTGGGATTCCAAATAATGTCGTACTAGGATTGTGGCGGGATGGTCCCTTCCTGATTCAGACTTCGGGAATTTTTTTCGTAATTTTCAGTATCTAGAACAGTTATGACATTTTGAGAAGTCTTATATTAAAGGTGCCTAATGTGTTTGGATGCTTTTCTTGGATGTGTTGCTATGAAGTTTGAACTACTTAATTTTTGGTTTCCCAAGTCTACCATTTAGTAATCGCGATTTATGCAGTAGAGAGAGGGAATGGATATTTAATTTGTGTTACTTAGCTTTGGTTTTCTGCCACTTCTAGCTAATCGCGACAATGAGTGATAACGTGAAATTGATGAAGACCCAGATAGCATGTAAGTTAACTGGGGAGGCACTCACAAACAGTGCCCAACCACAGGGGAGCAGGGGGCATTGTTCTCCCAACCTTGAACGGAAGTCCATTCTAGGGGGGCAAACATTTAAGTAAAATAAACAAGACTAGCAAAATCTAAGAATAGTAGGATAAATGGATACTCAAGATGGAATTAGTTTTTTTCTTCCAGACGGCCAAGGGAACTTGCGGGGGGTGGGCACAGAGGGTCAATTGCCCCCATTGATTTCAAATTTTCGCAAAATTTTCTTGGTTGCTTTGCTCGCAATATCTGCTGTGTAAGGTCCATTGCTATGGGGCCAAAACAGTCTAAATGAAATAAAAATTTGCACCCTATTTTTAGTTTGAAAAATTTGGATCTAAAAATTTTCTTGCTCGCATCGATCCCAATATGATTGTTTTTGGTAATGCATTCTAAATTACCCGAGAGAGAAGTAACACTAAATATGTAGCTACTTGAGACTGTTGCTGCTAAAAAGTTTTTTCTCAAATGCACGAATAATTCTATTGAGGAAAAGGAGACAAAATTTGTATTATTTTTACTGTTGATTTGTTATGAGGTGGATGAATTGATTATGTAATGTATATAATGTATTCTATATTAAAGAAACTTTGAATGCATACATGATTTAGCGCTAACATGTTGGATACTTATGTATTTTCTTATTTTACGTCGTTCCATGGTGCATAAATAAAATATATGTTGTATGTACATGAAAGGAATACATGTCATATGTACAAATAGAATTACGTTCATCATGCATTTTGTGTCTTTCAAAAATACAGATGTGTGCTTGTTTTCCAGTATTAGCTAATGTGAAATTGAATGTGTTGGAAAAATATTTTCAAATCATTTGTTCCATCACAAATGCTTTAGCACAGACTTCTAACCCCTTCTTGTGTGATTTTTAATAATGTCTTTGATGCTACGATTATTAATTCCACTACCACCACTATTTTACAATTATTATTATTATTTGCACGTTTGTCCTTTTACTGGCCCTCTCCAGACAAAAAATTCGTGGTTGCGCCCACTGGCGTACACAGGATTTGTTTTCTGGAGGGGCTGGAATTGTATAGGTGGATGCTTTCAGTGCCTCAAACTTACAGGGGTCCGTGGGCACATATCGCACCTAAGAATTTGTCGTGTTATTATTATATTTATTATTGTTATATATTTTCGTATTAAAATCAATAAATAATATTTTTAGAATAGCGAGTATGGTGCGTATTAATATCACAATACATGGAAGGGAGAATTTGAGATTTTTAAACTTATAAGAACCCAATGTTTTTCAAAATTTGGCATCCCTGACTGCTTTCTAGTGGGGGCATACACAATAAGATATATCGTATATTTACAACTTTCCACTCTCAAAAATGTCAACTGGGGATAATTTTATAGGTCTTGAATTTACCACTCTGGTTTTTCCCGAGTTTATGGTGATTTTACTGAAATTGTAGATTTTTCAAAATTTATGAGGGGGCTGTAGCGTACGCCAGTGGTTGCGCCTCTGGTCACAAAGAACACTCATGCCCAGGTTCGAAACTGGAACCCTTGGTTTCGTAGTGTTGTGTAACCATCCAACCCTAGAGGTTGGCTGGTGAAAGATGTAGGACAGCTAAGTTGGTCAAATTATTATCAAACATGATGAAAATGTGATTGTGTTTCACATTTATTATTTTGGTTAAAAAGCGACAAAATGTGTAGTTGGATTCTCATTAGATTCCTTTGTGTGTAAAACTTTTGCATACTGGAAACTAGAGGGAAACATTATGAAGCACGATTTGTAAAGGGCTCCCTTAATCAGCTCTGCAGAGAGGCTCAAAGCTGTTGGTACATATTAATCGTCTATTAACATTATCGACCTGTAAATATTGAGTAGATACAGTCCCTACTAGACTTTATCTTTGTATTCTTTGGCAGTCCGGAAAGGTCATTATCGAAATACTGTTATTTGATATTGCTTGAACTTTTTTGTTCGTTGGAGTTTCACAGTTTTTTTACATCACAATTTATTTTTCAGCATTACTCAGATCTTCAAGCTACTAGGGGAATTCATTGAAAATCTGGTCTGCCGCTCCTTGCCTTTTTTCTTTATTTATGTGCTTTTGACTTCTATTAAACTGTGGTACTTTTGCAATAACTGAACAGTTGGTACAATAAGATGGATATAAAGGTAAAAGATCAGATAAAACAGCTAATCCTACGAATTTTGAGAAAAATTGACTTGACAGTTGGAATCATGAACACTGAGACCCATTAGTGTAATATGTGTTAGAATGCTGTGAAAAATTATAATGATTTTCAATCACTGGTTATTTTATTTGCAAAAGAAACTTTTTTTAATTCTCCCCCTGATGTTGCAGTGGTGACATCATCGCATTGTAATCACAAGGTCCCAGTTTCAATACCTTGTGGAGACACATAGTGGTTCAATATCCATTAAACTGTAGGTCTAGTCCCGATTAGCTTTTCTGTGATTAAAATGATCTTAAAACAAAAACTTTAAAAAACAACTCATTTCATGATCACATATGTAACATGGAATTTTTTAACACGTGGAACATTACTTACTTGATTGATTGATTAGGCGTTTTAAGACCACTTTATGCACAGTAAGGCTAATTGGGACTGGACCTACAGTTTAAAGTGGGATCCGAACCACTATGTGCCTCCACCGGGTATCAAATCAAACCCGGGACCCTGTGATTAAAAGGCGATGATGCTACACTGCCATTGGGGATACCCTGGAATATTACTTTTATTGTGCTGTGTAATTAATCAACTAAAATTTACATTTCATAGTTTCATAGAATCTCAGTTTGCAAAAAAGGTTTTATTTTTAATTGAAGGTTTGGCATTTTTTTACCTTTATTTGAACATATTTTAGGAACCCGGACTCTGGCAGAGAGGCCCAGGGACTGACCATACACAAATGTGTTTGTATTAATTATATATTATTAAATGTATTAATTATAAATTCATTAAATGAAGTTTATTTTGAAAAAAGTGAAGTTCTTATTTTGGGCAGTCATATCAGAAGGATTACTGTTCAGTGAATCAATCTGTATCATGGTGGTGTGTGATGATAGATTATATTTAATAATTGAAAGAGTCTGCCTACGCTACAGCTATCCATCTTGATCAACTATATTAAGACAGATGATAGCATAGTCTTATTTTTATTGAGACAACTGCAATAAATGTTCTACTTACATCTAAATAATAATGCAAACACTTAGAACATCCTCATTAAGTCCACTTTATGCACAGTAAAGCTAATTAGGATTGGATCTGCAGATCCGAAGCTCTATGTTCCTCCACCAGGTATTGAATCCAGGACCCCTCGATTACAAAGCGACAACACTATTGTCATGAAAGCTGCATTGCAATATTTGTTTCCATACTTGAAAACCTTGTTCTGCATGAATTGCCTTGCCATTGAAAATACAACACCGGTAGTAATGCCCAGCATGTTGTGAAGTGACAAATGTATACTAATTTAATAATATTTCATCTAGTTATGCATGAACTCCTGAAACGCCCCACGGGTTCGACCACACACATACGCCCTAAGCACAACGTTGCAGTTGCGGTTTCTCAGAATAGTACTTGACTGCAACGTACCGGGTTCGACGTTGTGATGGGGAACATTATTCAGTTTTACCCATGATGTTAGCTCTTTTCTAGCCGGAGATATGATGTTCATATACACTCAGGTTTCAGGTATATATTTATATAATGAAAGTTAGCGTCGACTTAACAAGTTTATTATACTGGGGTGAAATTAGATATTCGCACAAACACAAACTCACACTATCTCCTGATAAGATTTCACTGCACTTTGTCGTTCTTGAAGTTCCAGGTTCGAATCTCCTCTGCAGATGTCTTGGAGAGGGAGGACATGGATCATTCAATTTTTCTCCAGTGGGGAATAAAGGACCTTATTTTTCTTTTATGGCATTGGGTCGCCTTTGTGCTGACTTGGGGACAATAGGGCATTAATTAAATGACTCAAGGAACATTTAAATCTGCTTTCCTAGTAAAGAGTAATATCAACAAAAGAACAGAAATTTACTATAAGCTTACAAAGGATAATCCTTAGTTAAACTTTATTTACTTTAATTAATTACTTGAATAATGCTAAGCTGAAGGCAGTAATAAAACACTGCTCATTTTTCCCTTAATGAAAAATTAACTAACGATGAACATCACCCTTCGTATAATCTACCTGGTAGGCCAAGAAATATTGCTATCGCTCGTATAATCTACCACAGTAGGCCAAAAGATGACGTCATTTCTGCATCGACTGTTGTGAAATGTATAATCTACTAGTAGGCCAAAGAATATGGATACCCTTCGTATAATCTACTAGTAGGCCGTCTGCCAACAGTAAATATGTCCACGAGCTAAACCGTAACCCAATACAATGCGTATATTCTATCTGTAGGTCGCACAAGGAGTACGTTTCTGTTCTACAGGCAGGCCACACTGTAGGAGGTTGAGCTTGAAACAATGCGTATATTCTACCCGGTAGGCCGAGAAATATTGCTACCTCTCATATAATCTACCAGAGTAGGCCACACTGTAAGAAGCCCTCTTGTATCCCTAAGCACCCGTGTGCTTGCAATGCTGGCCTATTTGCGGGAGCAGAGCTCGACCATGAGTCGCCAAAGAGTCAACACAGAACTCTCTGGCCGGGGCAGCGTCGCTGCTTATATACAATTCCGAGTGCAGCACCAGCGCCTCTAGTGGATTCTTGTGAACTACAAGAGCGCTGCTTAACATGAGGTGCCATCTAACTAACTAACTAACTAACTCTCTAGCCTTCTTAAACCCGAAGGTTCATGGCTGCAGCAACACAGGCCTTCCATCTGTCCCTATCTTGAGCAAGATCTATATACTCTTTTCCATCCCTACCGATTTCCCTTAGGTCCATCTCGACGTTGTCCCTCCATCTTCGTCTTGGCCTTCCTACTGGTCTCTTACCATCAGGTTTCCCAACAAGAATCCTGAAAACTCCTCTTTCCTCTCCCATTCGTGCCACATGGCCTGCCCACCTAAGTCTTCTTGATTTAATTATTCTAATAATGTCTGGACATGAATACAAATTATGTAGTTCTAAATTATGTAACCTTCTCCACTCACCTGTCTCCTCATCCCTTTTAGGTCCAAATATTTTCCTAAGGATCCTATTTTCAAATACTCTCAATTTATGTTCCTCTTTCAATGTAAGGGACCAAGTTTCACACCCATATAATACTACAGGCAAAATTACGGTTTTGTATATTTTAACTTTTAGATTCTTAGATATTAAACGAGAAGACAAAAGTTTATGAAGAGAGAAGTAACATGCATTTCCTGAATTAAGCCTACTTTTTATTTCCTCTTTAATATAATTTTCATTTGTTAATATTACTCCTAAGTATTTGAATTTGGAAACTGTTTCAAACGAGTTGTTATCAATAATTAGATTTTGATTATTACCTAACACTTGGTTTCGGCCTGTAAGCATATATTTAGTTTTCTCTTTGTTAACTTCCAAACCTATCTCTTTAGCAGTTTTGAAAAATATTTTAGCATTATTCTTAATTGTATTCACATCATCCCCCAGTAAGTCTACATCATCTGCATATGCTAACAACTGAGTCACACCATTTAATTTTAGTCCTTCTTTAGTTTCTTTTACCTTCCTTACAGCATATTCTAAGGCAAAATTAAAGAGCAATGGAGATAATGCATCTCCTTGTTTTAACCCATCATGAATTGTAAATTTGTCAGACATATTAATACCCACACGAATTTTACTTTCTGTTTCACTGGTGCATATTTTTATCATACTAACAAGCTTCTTAGGTATTCCAAACTCTACTAATATATTATATAATTTATCTCTTTTGACCGAATCATATGCTTTTTTGAAATCAATGAATAGCTGATGGACATTTTGATTATATTCCCACTTTTTTTCAAGTGTCTGTCTGATGTGAAAAATTTGATCTGTAGTTGATCTGTTGCGTTTAAATCCACATTGATAATCACCTATAATTTCATTAGCATATGGGGTTAGTCTTGTTAAAAGAATGTTAGATAATATTTTATATGTTGTTGAGAGTAGAGAAATTCCACGGTAATTATTGCAGTTCATTTTATCACCTTTTTTAAACACAGGAACAATTATGGATTCTTTCCACTGTTGAGGGATTTCTTCTTTATTCCATATTAAACAAATTAATTTATGAATTTGACAAATTAATGAATTTCCACCATATTTAATTAACTCAGCTGGTATTAAATCAATGCCAGGTGCTTTGTTATTCTTTAGCCTTTTAATAGCATCTTTAACTTCAGTCAAGTTAGGTTCTGGAACTAAAGGTTCTGCTGTGTGTACTTCATTCACTTCTGATTTATCTCCTACATGGACATTTAAAAGGTCATTAAAGTAGTTCTTCCATCTATTTAGAATATCGCTTGGGTCAGCTAGAAAATCACCGTCTTTATCTTTTATCAAGTTTACTTTAGGTTGCCACCCCTTTCTAAACTCATTTACACCTTTATATAAATCTCTGATATTTTTATTTTTGCTGTTTGTTTCAATTTCGTTAATTTTGCTTTTCAAGTAATCTCTTTTTTTACTTCTAAACGTGCGGTTAACTTCTCGCTTTATTCTATTATAATTGTTTAGATTTGTATCATCAGAGTTATTTAACCACCTAAGTCTAGCCTGATTTCTTATTTCTATTAGATTATGACATTCATTATCAAACCATGGTTTACTTTTTCTCGGTTTATGGTATCCTATACTTTCTTTAGCTGCTGATTCTATTGCATTACGTATGTGCTCCCAATTCTTATTTACGTCTGTTTCATTTATATTTTCATCATCATTTAAATCCTGCAAAACATCAAATCTATTTGACAGTTTAATTTGGTAATCTTTCTTAATTCTTTCATCAGTAAACTTTCCTGTATCAAATTTTAGAACTTTTAGATTTTGTTGCTTATGATTTATCACTGAGAGTCTTTCTCTTAATTTAGCAATTACTAAATAATGGTCACTGGCACAGTCAGCGCCTCTATGTGTACGAACGTCAATTATACTAGTATGCCTTCTCTTATCAATGAGAATATGATCTATCTGATTATGAGTTTTACCATCTGGAGAAGACCAGGTATATTTATGGATATCTTTATGTTTAAAAGTGGTACTTTTCACAATTAAATTCTTTGAGGTTGCAAAAGTAATCAATCTTATACCATTATCATTACTTAATTCATGAAGACTTTCTTTACCAATCGTGGGTTTAAATGTCTCTTCTTTCCCAATCTGTGCATTACAGTCACCTAACAGAATTTTCATATCATACTGAGAAAATTTATCAAAGACCTGTTCTAACTCTGTATAAAAATCATCTTTAGTATTATCATCTTTATCTTCCGTTGGTGCATGTATGTTTATTAAAATAATTTTACACCACCTACCCTGTAAAACTGCATATGATATCCTATCATTAATAAATTCTATTGTTTTAAGAGCCGAGATAATTCTATTATTTATGAAAAAGCCTGTTCCAAAATTATGATTTTCAGTACCACCATAGAAAAAAGTATAATTTTTAGTTTTACAATTCCCTTCTCCTGGCCACCTAACTTCCTGGACAGCTACT
Source organism: Lepisma saccharinum (assembly GCF_977018435.1). Lineage (NCBI taxonomy): Eukaryota > Metazoa > Arthropoda > Insecta > Zygentoma > Lepismatidae > Lepisma > Lepisma saccharinum. The sequence continues at coordinate 16,656,680 of NC_139241.1, read as the reverse complement.
ACATCTAATTTATACTTGACTATCTCATTAATATCAATGAGGTGCCATCTATACAGATTAACAATGAACTATTAGAAACAATAACTCTCCCTAGTGAGATATGGTAGAACTACGTTCTCTACCAAGCATAGCAGTGAAATCCTATGCAGAAGCGATAACAAAATAGATAAGATTACACAATGCTATTCAACAATGACAATAAAAAGAACAAATGTGTAACTTTGTAGCGATCTAGCGGGATCGTTGCACTCCAAAATATGGAATCCACTAACAACCAGGTTTGCACACTTGATTAGCACACCAGCAAAGGTCCGAAATGACCGTTGTCTTTGGGAGTCCCAAATAGGACTTTTTTTACTCCATATTTTATGTATCTTAATGCATTATCTTCATAATTATTTTGTCTAAAACATTACATTTTATGTTCTTTCCCTACAAACATGTTTTATGTGCTAAAGCTAAAGATATGCATTTTAAACAAAAAAAAATCTGTTTACCTACAAATAACTTGTCAACTTTTTGCATATAATTTAAATAATTTTGTGTAAGAAATTTACCAAATACAGTGTCAGCTTTTTTCATATTTTCATGCACAAAATATTGTTTCTAAAAACAAGAATCTCCATATATACAGAATCAATCAGTGCACATAAACACACTAAATGCCTTGCAGGTATTTCAAAACAAATCATCCCATTGTAATTGCAATATAATCTTCAAGAGGTGTTGCCAATTGCAGCCAGCCTATTTTACTTATAGTTTCTGCTGTTCGTGACTATTTTTGTAATGCCATATTTTACAACTAAAATAATTTTACGTAGCACATTAGCCATTGCTTCTCCTTACCAATTTGGTTTTGGCTTCTGTGTGTGTATGTACTCAATGAAGTAGTGGTAAAAATAATACACGAGTGAGTTGTAATTTAAATTTACAAATAAGTGTCTTTTATAGTAGAGATAGGTCCTCCTGCATGGCCATGCAGTCTGGTATGGTATGGGTTCAAGTCCACCTGGGTTCAATCTCTGGGATTTCAGCCTGTGAAAGTCATGCTAAGTGAAAATTTGCAAGTTTTGCACATAGGAAATTACATATAATTCTCTAGTATCGTGAAACCAACTTCTCTATTGAAAACCCTCCATTCTATTCACAGCAACACAAACAGTATTAAAGACAAAAAGAGTGCTTCTGCATTTCTATGGAAAAAATAGCCTCATGTGCCATTCAATTCTGGGTAAAATACCTTCATTATAGGCTGCATATGGATAATGAAGCCACAAACTGAGCATGGAAGAAAACACTCTTAGGACAATATTAGTCTTTCCAGTTCATTTTTCATTAATGTAAACAAAAAAAAAATATGCCACCTTGTGCCCTTTGACCTCACTGCAGTTAACATAGGGTTACCAGATGCCAAAAAAAAAGAGGACATTTTTAGATTTCACAAATGTATTACACAGGGTGGAACAAAAGCCGCAATACATAGGAAAAATAAATATGTTATGATAAACAATGTGTTCATGTAATATGCTCGACGTGGTTATCATTAGTTTGCAATAAGTTTCTCCCACTCTTGATGAACATGCTTTATAAAAGAACACGTTTAAAAATAAATAAATATGGAAACTCAAAAACAAAATTTTATTTTCCTACATATTGCAACTTTTGGTCCACCCTGTACTATATACTTCTATACATAAATGTCCGAATTTTGAAGCCGTGAAACTCAAATCAAAGGACTTTGCAGTGTCTCACATATTCTTGTCTACTGTTAGAAATTTGCAGCTCACTGCAAGTCATGGTAGATGTCTGAAATTAAAACCTCACATACAAACATGTCTGCGACAACACAAGAAACATCCAACAATATTTGTTTGTCGGAAGAAACATTTCTTGTTTTTTGTGCTTGCAACTGAGTGTGTTGTATTTCCTTACTTTGAAACTGAAAAGAGAAAATATATTAACAATTATTTACAAATACAACATTTTGTTACGAATCCTGAAGTTGAAGTACTTTTATATACCCCAAAGGGAGAACATTTGACCATTTTATTAAAAACTCACCAGCCAAATCAGTATGCCCAAATCAAGTTCACATGTGACTTTGTAAGGAATGACCCTAATACTTTCTAAAATTTACCAACTGGTCAATTCCACGAACTTAAGAGGTGTGTAATATTTGGCTGCATTGTGCACTTTTCTCCATCTTAGGCAGCCTTATGTTTGGTTATAATTCATTGTACACAAACTATTAGCTTCATTGTTTTCAGTTACTTTATGTAGCACTCATTCAATCTTCCAAATTTAATCACAAATATTCGTACTGACAACAAAATATCAAAAGAACAATGGCAACAACACAAATATAATGTCAATCAGCTCAGCAACAAGATTTATTGCAAATAATAAACATCCAATGTGTTTAGTTAGCATGTTTTATGAAGAATATTTCAACCACATAGAGGAGCCTTCAACATAAGTGTTATACAGGGTGACAATTAATTAATGACCACATTTATTTTGAGTATAATTTTATGTGTGTTAAACTTGCAGCTACAAAAGTAAAGGAGTAAGTAGTATGATATATGAAATTACAGGAAAATAACAAACACTGCTTATTTTTTGAAAATAACAGACTTGAGGTACATTGAATCGTATGCATTCCTGAATACGAACAAACACATGATCCATAACTTTTGAAAGTGTTTAATTTGATATCAAGTCAATTTAATTTCTTATGGCTCTTTTCAAGTCCAGTAAGTTGTTTGGTTTCGTGTCATAGACTTTAGACTTTAAGTACCCCCATATAAAAAAAATCTGGAGCAGTTAAGTCTGGCAAACGAGGAGGTCATTCAAAGTCACCAAACCTCGAAATCACATGATCGGGACATTTCTGTTGCAATAATTGCATTGTTTCACGACTAGTGTGGCTTGTTGAAAAACCCTGTCATCAAAATTGGGGTTTCGACGCTGTAACTCAGGGAAAAAAATGCTCTTAACATTTGTCTGTAACGATCACAGTTAACAGTTACAGTAACACCATTTGAGTTTTCAAAAAAAATATGGGCTTATGATCCATGATCTCGATAATGCACACCATAGAGTAACTTTTGCACTATGTTCATGGATTTCATTAGGGTTTTCTCCAGTCCTTATTCACATAACCGGATAAGTGAAAATGAGCTTCATCGGTCATTATAAGCCTCTCTCCAAAATTCGGATTAGTGTTAAGTCCAATCATTGTGTTGCAAAGCGCTAAACGTTTTTGAAAATCAGTCGGTTTCAACTGACGGGATACCTGAAGTTTGTTCGGAAACAAGTGCAAATAGTTTCTCAGGATTTTGCGCACTGTTTCTCTATTGACACCAACTTCTTGTGACAACCTTCTTGCAGATTTCTTTGGGCTGTTTGTGATTGCAACTCTCACCCTTTCAATTGTTTCTTCATTGCGCACAGATCTCCGCCTACCAGTACGTTTAGCATCAGTTACACTGCCTCTGTTTCTATGGGATGCAACATATCGCAGAATTGACACGCATGCCCGCCAAACCTTGCACGGAACCTTCTTTGAGCAGTGGTCACCGAGTAATTGCTAGCGAAATAAAATTCCACTATTGCTGCTCGCTGTTGTGCACTCCACCTTTCTATGTTACACCACTAAATTTTGCAAAGGTCGATCTTTATATTCACCTGCAATGAAAAAGAAAAACCAAATTAGTACCACAAAATTTACAATATAAATGTGGTCATTAATTAATTGTCACCCTGTATATATTTTTTACTATATTCCACTATGGAAACCCGCTATGATTAACATCAATAGGATGCCCTGAACAGAAACCCTTGAGGCATGGTGGATTGATTTAAATTAGGTGATATTAGAAAAAAAATCACTGGTTTAAATCACTATAAATAAATAATGTATAGAATAATGTACATAAGGATTTTGCAGGAAATCAGAATCACTTTCGGTGAAAGTACATTCATCTCATAATCATTTAAGTGATTAAAAAATATATGGACTGGTGGGAGGAAGTTCATACAAAAAAGAAATTTAAACTGAATACACTTAAATTTCTCTTGATTTAAAATTCAATAATTTTCATAGGCAAAAATAACATTTAGTGTACAAGAAAAGCCGTATGTAAAATACTAATCATGTTAAACTGTAAATAGTGTCATTAAGTTGTAAATAAACATGGCATCTGATGTTTTTCAAAGTACCTTTAAAAAATTGCCAAAATTCAGATACAAAGACTTAAAATATCTTAACTTACAATTATACAGTACATTCAGAATGTTTTGTTTTCACTGGAAGGAAAGTTACTAAAATTATGTATTCAAGTTTCATTAATACAGTCAATGAACATTTCCATATTAGGTTCATAAATACAGTATCAGAAACACAAAAATGTATACTAAGTAATAAAGACCAGTTTTGGCATGTACTTACTTTGATCTCAAGCCTTCAACACATCATGTGGCTTCCTCAGGAGATAAGACAAGTTTAGTAAAGATTTAAGACACAGTAAGGTAAGTTAAAGATTAAAAAGAAAAAAAGATAACTTACGTTTTTCTTTTCAACCTTTAAGAAGGGGTTGAAAAAACTAATTCAGGTACCAGCTTTTTGGTATAAGGAAGCCATGTATGCAGCTAAGATAAAGGTATCAATTTTGAAACATGATCTTCAAACAATAATTAATTTATAATTACTACAAGATTGGAATGAAAGCAATTATTTTCGTGCCCTTCTAAAGAATGTCGAACTGCAACACCATGAATATATATTACATTGTAATATATGGTCAACTATACAATATCCCTGCAGATTTAATATTCAGCTAGCAACAGTGCAAACATTTATAATTGCTAGAGGCATGCACATTTCATTTTTGACGAAAACACGAAATCTGAAATAACACATCCTAATGTTAATTTTTCAAGTTTCTGAAAGGTGCATTTTCCCACCCTCTTTTGTCACAAAATGTACTGCAAAATGTGAAATAGACTCTTACCGTTTATATACCGACACGACACTTTATGAAGTCTGAGTTATTCAAATCACGGAAAATTGATTAATTCTGCTGTAAATATTTGAGAAGCAGGAATAAACTAATATTCTGGTAATGATTAAATGTGCTATTAGAAGGGATATGTTTATTTTGTGTAATAGTGCAGTTTTTATATCAAATTTGGGATTATATTCACATTTTTTAAAACCAAAATGTCATTTTATATGGTGCTTTTTTATGGCTATAACAGCGAAATTTCATTTTATTTACTGCTTTTGCACTGAAATTTTGCTTTCTTATTTACCAAAAAAATGTGTCTCTAATAATTGCATAAAGGGATTTCGAAAGCACTGAACTGGAAAATTCACCTGGCAGATGATAATATTCATGCACCATGGCAACCAGGTACTCTGTATTTTTTCATCCCTGACTAAAAGTATTAGTTTATATTGGAGCAAGTCACACATTCAGCAATTCATTAAACAGCCATAAGCCTTGTTAACTTACCTGACACATCTGAAATGCTAAGAAAATAATAAAGCAGCAGCAAAAACAATGTAAAATTGTCTCTCTGCAATGCACCAAACTTATGAAGACGCATGATAATGTGGAAGTAGGAACAGACATTCTCTTGCATTCAGTGAAGGTTATTTCAACAGTAACATGCTGCATGGAACTATGCAACACAGTGAATTTTCATACAAAACTCAAGCCTTTTTATAACACGTGGATAGCTATCACACGTATAATTTAAATGCACATGATTTTTTAAAAATAAAAACCAAAAAAATATGCTATACCTCATATTTTATTTCAAACTATATTTTCACATATGCTCCTAACATTGACAACATTTTATTATTTGTTGCCTTCATCTCCTCTCCCTGGCTATTCAGTTCACTTAGAGTCCTCTCTAAAAGTATTTTCACTTCACTACTGTCTTTGTCAGTTATTCTCCTTTTGGGTCTTGGTGTTTCGGCAGATAGGCATGGTGTATCCACCAAGCTGGATGGCCCTGGGCTGCCGAACACTGCCGGCATGTTATCTGACGTGGATGGGCTGCTGGACACTAAGAGAGGAGGAGAAATGTTGTGCCTCTCTCTCAATGCCGCATCCATGGCCTCATAATAAGGTCACGAATTTGGAGTTTCCTCCCCATTTTTGGTGCCAGTCCCTGTCCTTGGATCCTTTAGTTCCTGTGACAAGAAAGAGAACTCTAATTCCACACAATCCTTGTGTAATATACAGGAGAGGGCATCAAATGGTTTGAGCATGCAAGGTATCAAAATTATATTTGAGAGGAGTGAAGTTTATTCTCAATGAGCCAAGAATACATAGTTATCTACATCTCCACAGCTATATAAATTTTATTTTAGAAGGTTCAGGTTCGATCCCCAGTGAAGGTATATAGCAGTCCAAAATCCAGGAGATTTCTTTACAGTATTCAAATTCTTTAGATTATAGAGTTCTGGAATACTAATGCCCTGAATATCAGCTGTTATCTGCTTATAGTCTTGCTACCAAGAATACAAAATCTACTTAATCAAAGCAACTACAATTTCTAGGTAAATAAACATTGTGAAGTTTCAATTATTTTGCTTGAGATAACAAATTTGTTCGCTCAGCAAATGCATACCAAATGAAAATAAAGGAGTCCAATAACAATGAGACACTGCATTACAATAATTGCTGGTAAGAGGTGATTACATTTGTAAAAAGAAGATTGAGAGATTTGAGTAAAAAAATAATATCACAAGAGATGTATGCAGCAAAAGTGTACAAATACAAGAAAATACCATGATGATACCTGGTGTATATATATGTGTGTGTGTGTGTGTGTGTGTGTGTGTGTGTGTGTGTATATATAAGACTTTTCTTTCAATGTGGTGTTTATTGCCTCCTACGCCATTTCTGTTTATCCGTCCTTCTGGCATTCCTTCTCATCCTATTCCTGTATATATATTTATATATATAATGTTATTTAGGCCTGGTGGCCCTCCATCATTTTACATATATGTGTGTGTGTGTAGGACACGCACACACATACTAGAGGACCTAATTCTGAATTAGATCTCTAGTACATAACGAAATGAACTCCTTACGGTTTTTATGCAGCTCTATGAAGAACAATGGGAAAACGTCACAGCTAATAATTTTACCAAACTTACTTTGTACTTTCTAACCAGGTTCTCCCACTTCCTGCGACATTTTACCTCAGACAGTTCATCCTGAATCCCCATCAAGTGAATTACTTTTCTGTAAAGGATGGAAATATATGAACATACATGTGAACTGAACATACATGTGAACTATTTCTGATTCATTTATTTTTAGACACAAAAATTAAGATATCACAAGTGCATTGGAACACAACAAGCTGATTCTACAATATTAAATACACATTCGCATATAGCAATCAATCACGATGGCTTATATGTGTTTGTAAGTTTTTTGAAAGAGAAACAGTAAGCATCTATATTCACTGAAACTGGTGTTAACACCAAAATCATCACATCATTACAAAATTTGCAGTGTTCACCAAAGCATTTATGTTAACCAATGCTGTTATATATATATATATATGGTAGATTATCAGGCTTGGGCATGTGTGTTTGCGAGGATCCAATCATCAATTTCTCCATATCATCACTCATCCTCATATAATATTACATAATGAAACCAGATATACTAAGTAGCATTGTTATTGACACACTAATCCCTTCAAAATATGCCACCTATATTACACTCAGGAAAACTGTAAAAATCCACTGGTTCTAAACATGGTGCAGCTAATGAAATTTCTAATAAAAGATCCAACTGTTGAGCAAACTGTTGCCGCTGAATGTCAAACTGCATCAGACATTGCATGATGGTTTTTAAGACATTTAAAAGGCTACAAAGTTTATTACAGAAAAATGCTCTCACTACTAATATAGAAGTAATATTTTTTATAGGTGACTGTTCTGAAAGTTTAATGATTTTTTGCAAGTTTTATAGGAGTGTTACGAAGTGTTTTGGAATAACGATTCTCTAAGTATTATTCACCAGAGAATAAGTAAAAGTAGTTGAAAAGTAATTTACGTGATAATCCACACTTTAAATTGAGCATATGTTCTTCATTTAGAGATGTCTCATGCATGGAATCTTATTTGAGGCTCAAAGGCAGTTTCATGCTTGAGACCAGTTTATGTGATCAGCTGTTGAAAGCATTTAGGGATGTTATTTAGTGCAAAGAGCCCTAAACCTGGTACACCTACAACGAAAGCATTAACTCCTCCACGCCTCACATGTGGCAGCAGCAAGCAGTATAAACATTAAAAAAATGGCTGATTGCAAACAAAAAATCATATAGGAGTGTGAGGAATGCAAAACAGTTTTCCAGAAAACACAGCAAGTAATCATTAAGCTTTCAACGTATGGGATAACAGACAAACAAAAATCATACCACGTCCAAAATACCTCTGTACCATGATTAGTTAGGGATTAAAGAATCGGAACTGGGGCCATTTTGCTTATTAATCTCAACATAATAAGTAATTTACTTATGTGTATTGCAAGTAAAAATATTGCAATATCAAACAATCTCAACATTATTGAAGAGAACATGTGAAGGAAATAGTGCAGTCTGATGTACCTAACAATAAATGATACTTCATACCAGGGATAGAAAAAACAAACTAATTCAGACACCAGCCACTTTTCTTTTTGGTAAATATGGTCCAAGAAAGCCATGAAACCAACTAAGATAAAGCCACACATTTTCAAATATGATCTCAAAACATTAAATGTATTAATTAAAACAGGATTAGATTAAAATTAATTAATTCGTACAGCAGAATGACATTCCTAAAGAAGCCTCAACTGTTAACAGCATGATAATCGTCACCACAGATTTTAAAATTCGACTAGCAACAGTGGAAAATTTATGACACGTTTATTATTCTGATTTAATGATACATATGCCACAGAAAACACAAACATTAAAAAACACATAATATATGTTTTTTTTTTATATAAAAAAAAGGTGATTTTAGCACAAATGAACTCTGAATATATAAAAAAAATATCTTTGGCACAATTTATTAAATTCAGGCAGCAGGTGACAGGGAAACTGGGAAACCAGTATTTTTCTATCCAGCTTCTTACAACATATTTAATCCGCTTCTTTTCCTCTAGGCAAAGCAGAGTATCCACCAGCACTTTAACCCTAGAAAGCTAATGTGTCCTGTGCCAAACGTATAAGCTAACCATTCGTCTGCTGAACTACTGATTTCTGCAGAATTAAAATGCAGCCGAATTTTGCAAAAACTCTTTTATTTACTACAAAAGTTAGCATTTACTTCTGAAATACATGAATAGATTTGTCAGGAATGGAAAATTATATATATTTATAAGACTTGTGTGCACTCAAAGCAACACTGACGTGTTCAATGCACATGGCTTGAGCCATGGCAGCAGAAGAAGCTGGTCATCCTCCTCTAACGAGAGGGTCACAATGCACCAATTTTCCTTATTTGTTGCTGAGCAAGGGGGTTTATCCAGGAATTTTCCGAGGGGAAGGGGGGGGGGGTTGGAAACTTCGGGGATGTTAAGTTGGACGGTTTTCAAATCTGCATTAGTTTCTTGCATTTCCACGTTCAGGATGATAGCAAAATCTTAGGTAGTTGTTGTGGAAGTTTTGATATATGTAGACACTAATGTTTCGTCTGCCAGACAACGCATTAGCTTTCTAGGATTAAACAAATATAAAAGATAGTTACACTTAAAGGCTGAATATAAACAAATATATAATTACCTGCATCCCACCTTTGCAGCATTACGCTTGCCAGTGAAAATATATGAATGTTCAACTCTCAACTGAATGAACTGCAGAGTTCTCACCTCAGTCCCTGAAAAAAAAATGTAAGTATGCTTAGTAGATTACTTGAGATAATATTTATAAGTAACTCTGCTTAAAAAAGTTGAGCTACCTGTGTATGGTCCTGAACCACAGTTAATAATTCTTTCAAACTAATTTGAGTGAGAGGATAATGGGGTCGTTCTTCAAACTTATATAATTTTTGGGTAATGGTTCAGATTGTTTTAGGATTTTAAAAATGATTGTCACACGAAATTTGAACCTTCTTTACAATAACGAGTACTGATTGGATTTCTAATAAAAGGTTGGTAACAGTTAGATATAGTGAAAACACATTTCTTCTAATTTACAGGAGAAAAGACGGTAAAAAAAGGTAAAAAAAAGTGCTCCCCTGTGCATAGCACCATGCCATGAAGGCGTATAGGGGGTGTAGAGAAAAGACGGGAAAGTACTTATGGAATTGAGTTCCTGTGGACTTTTGGAAGCTGAAAATAGTGTTGTTGTTTTTTTTTAATTCATGCAACCATTACCGTCGACTTCGTGAATCAAATGTTCCATGCGTTCGATTATGTAACCCCCTGTCAGTGTAGCAACCACATGGTAGTTTAGTTTTACAAGATGACGTGTGAGCTGTATTTTTATTTTCAATTTAATTTTATATGTTTGCCTAACCTAACCTTCCGTGATGTGACATTTTTCTACGCAGAATAGTAATAAAAGTATTACGTCACATTATCGCGTAAAAAACCTCACAGTTTTCCTCATCACTTCGGTACGCTTTGCGTCAGTCTTTTGTTAAGGCTAGTTGTTTCAATCCCCGCTAGAGGCCCTCAGCGTTATCGCCGTTTTTCGCGATTACGCATAGCCAGAAGCAGCAGTTTTTGGACAGAGTCTCGACTGGAAGGAAACCACAGGAAGCGTTGGGCAAGTTTTTCTTCTTGTTCCCATGGATCGACCTTCGAGAACATTGCCCACCCCCTTTTTACTCTCAGATCACGGCAAAAGCAGTTCTTCTAAACTGTAGGGAGAAGAATACCCGAGAGAGTGGTCGCTGTTGAAAGGTGATCAACGTGGTGTTGTGACTATTACGAAAGTGTTTTGACTGTTGCCCATTTTGATTCCCGAAGTTGACTACGCATGAGGTGGGTGTAATGTACTATGTTCGAGAGAAGGATACAGGCTGTCATTCAGAAAAAAGGTCAGGTCGTGACCAGAAGTCTGACCAGAATGCTGTCGTGGGATCGATTGTGATATTGAACTATTCTCCTTATCTTCATTTGTGCTGCTGACGGACGTAAATTTTGAGAAGACGTCTTTGGGCATAACAACGCTTAGTGAGAGGATGATTGACTTTTGACGTTACTGTTGTTTATGGAACACTGCAGGCGAACGACTCGTCGTTGAGGTATGTACCTTTTGTGTTAACCGGTAGCGGATAACGAAGTGTCTTCGCCAAATGTACATAGTTGTGGCAGATTATTTCCGCGAGTGAATTGCCAAGTAATGTTGTAAAGAGTGCAAACGCAAAGATTTACCTTTTTTCCTCGGAAACTGTCAAGACGAACGTCTCGATTGATCCGAAAAGACCAGGTGCGACGTTTTGCCCCCCTTCTTGTCCACGTATGCCTAATTTGATGGTCTGCCTATGTACGGTACTTTCATAGTGTCGCGCTTTATGAATGCCAAGAAAGGTGTTCGCGACGAGCTAGTAAAAAAGGGAACTTAGAAAATACATTTGTGCAATTTTCACGCCGACGTATTGGGGAAGAATTGACACGCAACGTACCTTAGACAAAACCCTTGTAAGAGCACCAAACAAATTGAGATTTGTGTAATGTCATTTCAAAAGGTCAAGGATTCATGATTATGTATTCATAAGTTATAAGAGAAACATTTTTATAGAAATTGCTGATAAGCTATTTGGTAAATTAACATTGGTTTAATGGGGAATATGAAAAATGCTGTTTCATAGGAGAGTAACCTTAAGATATTGATCTAAACTATCATTACTAGTTCGGTGAAGGATTGGACCATTGAACGGACGCTGGTTCGTCCAATTGTGATGTTGATGTATTTTGATGTTGGGAAAAATAATAGCCATTCTGCGTTGCGAGGTTATTATAATAAATTAGACCACGCATCGCAAAAAATCAGAATTTTGGTGTTACCTATTTATCCTGGCAAATATACCTTGATTAAACTTTGGTAATTAGATTTGTAAGTTTGGTTCACGGAACGGTATTCCCTTTGTTAATTTGTTGGGTAATCCCGATTCACGGTTCTCTTACGAGACTGAGGCGACTGTGTAAAAAAAACACGTCATAAGCTTCAAACAAAACGACCTTTGTAATTGTTCGGTTTGGGTACGTCTAATTTTTGATTCCACGGCCTCAGTTCACGTCCTTCCATTTATTTATTATTCAACTACCCACCTAATAAGTTACAGTGAATGGTTTGTGGATCAATTTTAGCCTAAAAACAATCATCTTTCGGTTAATAAGTGTTAGTGTAGCAACCACGCGGTAGTTTTACAAGATGATGTGCGAGCGGTTTTATTTCTTTCAATTCAATTTTCTGTTTGCTTAACCTAACTGAACCTAACATAACCTTCCGTGAATGGTTTGTGGATCAATTTTCGCTTAAAAACCCTTTGTGAATAGTTTGTGTGGCATTTATCGGTTCATTAAGTTTGGAAACACTGCATGGGAGCTGACGATAGACGTGAGTCAAGATTTGCCTGCCAATTAGCAACGACCAATAAATACATGTAATGTTAAAAATTACGCTTTTTTTTCAGTGAAAAAAACATAATCCCAAGTTGAAAAATGTTCCGCTATGCATATAAGGTAAGTACAAATGTAAGTAATTCGGAACTAGCGAGATAAATCTGTTTTCACTATATCTAACTGGTACCAAAAAGTTATTTATGTTGAAAAAAACAACAACTTTAAAATCACCTTTCGCAAGCTTGTATGCTTCCCATGGACAAGGTATTCTCCATTGACAAGCCTCAGTAAGTATCGTGGACTAGTGGGAATGAATGTAGAAGTAAATCGGAACCTTAGTAGAATGCATGTAGGGACTTTATCTTAATGCTAAAAGTACCAAACCTGACCTGCCTAACCTAACCACGAAAGCATATATTGAAAAAATCTTAAGTACTTGCTGAAACTCTGCAGTATGTGTTAACAGACTTAAATCTAAATCGAACCATGTAAAAATTGCATTTGTAGTACAATAAAATCGCAATAAAACAAAACTGACTTGGGCCAATTTTTGGCCATGACCATTTTCACCAGAGTGGTGAGAATAGCACATAGAGCCTTTTTCACCAGGATCTGAGAACAGCATATGCGGCTAATTTTACCAACAAAAGTAAAAATCTGATTCACACCATAACATTCTATTTTATCTTCATTGGCAGTGTTGCTAAACTTACTGTTAAGAAGATAATTTAAATTAAGAATGGGTGTGACTACTACTTTCACCAGGCAGTGAGAATAGCAGAAAGTGCTCAAGACCAGAAATTACATGATCAGGTGTTGGGAAATAATTATAATGCTAATAGCCCCACACCTGACGTGTCTAACCTAACAATCACATTTACCCCTTCATACTTGTCATCATGTAACATTAGCAGCACCAGTCCATCTGTACAAACCAACAACTAAAGAATACACACATCCACATAGCAGGCCAGGCAATGTTGTAGATCAATACAATACAATATATTTATTCATCGTTAGACATTGTACAATGCAATAGATGTCGTCAGTTATTGGTTACATATTTGTTATTGTATATATGTAAATATATAATTATATATAGAGAGAGGGATTACATGGAACTCCAATATGTTATAGATACTAATATGAGAGTATATGCATATATAAAGTAAGAGTACATAGACATTAGACAATTATAATATTAGTGACGATGAAATAATATAAATATGGCAGTGGCAATATACACAACAATAATTCATAAAACAGTAAATAAACAATACAATACATTCTAGAATATTAAATCATTTTTGGGATGGATTTCAAATTCTTCTAGATTGTAGAAGACCTTTTCTTTTAACCAGGGTTGAAGTACACTTTTAAATTTTTTAAGAGAGACACTGTGAGCAGCTTCTGGTAACATGTTGTATAACTTAATTCCTAAATACTTGTAACTATTTTGTGTTTTACTTAATCTGATTGATGGTGTGTCGAGCTTGTAACAGAATCTTGTATTGTGTCTGTGCACAGTGTGTCTTGCGTTATAATTATGTACATTTTCTTTTGTATACACTAGACAGGTAAATATATATGAGCTTGGCACAGTCATTATCTTTAGTTCTTTAAAGAGATTTTTACAGGAAACAGACTGATCAAAGACTCCTGCCATGCTTCGTAAAGCTTTTTTCTGCCAGATAAATACATCCCCAGCACCAGATGAGTTTCCCCACAAGAGAATTCCATAAGTCAGAAGGCTATGAAAATATGCATAATATGATTGCAGCAACAAGTCCTTGCTAATGCATGTTCTAAGCTTTTTAAGTAGAAATACCACCCTGGCAAGTTTGGAACATAGGTGATTTGTTTGTGACTCCCAAGATAGTTTGGAGTCTAAGTGTAAACCAAGAAGTTTTACAGAAGTCCATTCATGGCCATTTCCTAATGTAAAAAATATTTTCTCTGTTTTATTTTCATTAATTGTAAGTTGATTTGTTTCAAACCAAAAAGTGGACCTTTCCTCTATTTCCTTATCAAGCTTCTCAACTGTAAATTTGTCACTCCCCACTGTAAGGAATGTGGTATCATCTGCATATAAAACAGTCTTATGAGGAATAATATTAGGTAAGTCATTTATATAAATATTGAACAACAATGGGCCGAGGACAGAACCTTGTGGAACTCCATTTTTTATATTTAAGAATTCTGATTTTATGTTGTCTACAGTGACCATTTGTTGTCTATTTGATAAGTAGGATTTTATTAGAGCAAGTTCAGTTTCTTTGATGCCATAGAAGTGTAATTTTTTTATTAATATTTGATGGGAAACAGAGTCAAAGGCTTTACTCAGGTCGATAAGTGTTGCACTTACAGAAAGTTTGGATTCAAATGCATCTAACACTGTGGAAACAATGGTTTCATTCGCTTTCACAGTGGATAAATGGGCTCTGAAACCATATTGTGCACTTGTATATAAATTATTATTTGTGAAATAGCTATCGAGTTGATTATATAAACAGTGTTCTATAATTTTTGAGACAATGGGAACAAGTGATATAGGACGGTAATTGTCGGGGCTCGATTTATCACCCTTTTTATACACGGGTATGACGACCGAGAGCTTGAGGCAGGAAGGAAAGTGCCCACAATACATCATCCAGTTTATGAGAATGCAAAGTGGGTACTGTAGAATATCAATGATTCTTTTTAAAATAAAGTTCGACATTCCATAAAAGTCTTCCGATTTTGAATTATTTAGTTTTTGTGCTGCTTTTAAAATATCAGCAGGTTGGGTCTCATGCCACCGGAAGTCAGTCAAAATGTTACAGATGTCTTGTGACATGAGATTATTATATTCATAATCAAATTGGTTCATAGAATTGTGGTTTGTATCCAATTTGTTACCTACCCTGACAAAGAAATCATTAAATTCGCTTGGAGTAATCGGAACATTTTCTTTTCTTCTGGGTTTCCCTCTGCCTAATTCTGCCTTAATGACATTCCAAGCTGCTTTGCATTTATTATTGGAGTTATTAATAAATTTATCATTTGCTGTGCATTTAGCTTCTCTAATTTCTGATCTGTAAATATTTCTTAATTTGATATATCTGTTCTTATCTGTGTTACCATTTTTAAATCCATTATAATACATCATAAGCAAGATTTTTAATTTACTCAAGTGTGGATTATACCATTGACCTAAGTGTCTTTGTTCGCGTTTAGCTTTAATTGGTTTCTCCTTTTTTTGGACTCTAGGACAGCAGTCGTTACATATATCAGAGATGGTACTCATAAATTTCTCAAATAATGCATCGACATTTGCACTTGAGAAAATTAAATGAATCCAATCAACGTCTTTTAATTTGTTTCTTAGTATATTCAGCCTGTTATCATTAATTAGTCTAACAGATTTAATTTGTTTATGTATAGTATTCAGAGGTATATTATTGTTCAATTTTAACCATAAGCCTTTGTGGTCCGTTAAATAAAATGTATTGAATATCCCTATCTCATAGCAGTATTTATCTAGGTTTGTTAAAATGTTATCTAGACAAGAGTCTAGTCTTGTTGGCCTATTGTTTGCGCAGTAATAGTTGAAAGATTTTAAAATATTTAGAAGATGTATTTGCTTAGGGGTACTGTTTCGAATGTCAAAATTGATGTCTCCAAGAATAATTATTTTATGTTTGTTAAAGTTTTTGTCTAGGTACGAAATAATATTTTGCACACACTCGATAAAAAATTCTACATTACTCTCAGGTGCTCTGTACACTGAGATAACAATTGTTCTTAAATTTGGCAGTGACATAGCAGCCACTTCAAAACACCATTCTATGCAAAACTGACTAACATCTAGGCTAGCTCAAAAGCTAGAGGGAACGCGGTTTCGGAACATCTCTGAGGTGTTCTTATGCGCAAGTTGCAAGCGAGTCGCATAGAAACTGAATCAGCTGGTGAGGGAGTTGCAACACGTGACTTTTGGCGCGTGTTTACAATTCTCGAGCAGCGTTGCAAGTGAACAAAAAAACAGTGGGTAACAATGACTCAATGCAGAATTGTACAACACCAAAAGCTCACTAGCAAAAACAATACAATAAGCTTATATTATGTGTTGTAAATACTGCAAATACGATCAAATGAAGAAACCAACAATGATTTATTCCAGGTCTTCTATGCCGTCAAGTTCGGAATCTGAATCGGACATTTCGCAACAAAAATCTTCTGCACTTGAGAATGAATCGTTCGCACTGCTGCTACTGTCGCCAACACTGAAAGCAAGACGCTCCATTTCTGGTTTCAGCAAACCCTCCATCCGAATGTATTGTTCCTCAGTTTTTCTAACATTGCTGCAACATGACTCCCATTCCTCCTCTCCAATCAGCGAAAACGCTTCCTTACACAGTTCCCACACATCATTTAATTTGAAAGTCACCTTGCGATTTGCAACCCATTGTTTAGAAATGCCCCAAATTTTCTCTATAGCATTTAAATCGGGATGATATGCAGGCAAGCGAACGACAGTGTGGCCATGTTCATTCATCAGTTCGTCTAAAATGTAGGATTTCATCTTCGGTTTGTGCAGTTGTATAAGGCCGTAAAGTTCAGGCTTGAACATATCGTCGGTAAATGGTATATTGTTTTTTTTAATGGCCACTCTTGCATTTCCTTTTTCTTGGTGTTAGACGAAGGGCATCTTTCTTTCTGGATATTGTGGTAGGATGCGTTGTCGATTACGAAGACGGAATTTGAGGGTAAATTTGGAATGACCATTTCTCTTATCCACCGCATGTAATTGCTGGAATTCGTCTCCGAGTGGTAGTCTCCAGTTTTCTGATTTGATTTAAATATCAGAAGGGCGTTAGGGATGAATCCCTTTTCACTGCCTGCATGGACAATAATGAGACGTTGCCCCTTGGATATTGGAGATTTCAGGCCCTCGAGACTATTGTTGTACCATGTTTTAGTGGTTGTGTGGGAACTATGGATGTATGTTTCATCGGAATATACAATAGGACCGGTGATTTATCCACACACCCCTAACACCCTCCCAAATTTTGATGAACACCCCCTACAGCAGAAAAGTGGAACACCCCCCTGTAGGGGGGTGCAAGTATGGATTTTTATATCAACAATAGAATAGCAATACTTCAACATAAAGGAACCATTTGGTCCTTTCGATCAACTACAACCAAAGTGTCAAAGAAGGAGGGTGGAATGTTCAGCATGGTCATTTCCTGGAAACACCAGCTTCGGAGCTTCCTTGACAAGGCTTTGGAAGGAACACTGCCATCTGGAAGATGTCAAACTGACCTCTCGTTCTCCTTCCAGGGAGCACATACCGCACACAGTGTTGACAGTTCAGCGTTTGAATACCTAAATAAATATTTCTTAAATACGTTACAGATTTGTAAATTGAACCCCTGAGTCAATGATATTTACATTTCGTTGCATTTTCCTTTTGATTCTTTCATGTGAAAAATGTACGATAAAAGTAAGGGAAGATATTCAAAGATGCAGGTTTGACTTCTTGTAGTGAATTGTGTTACTATGGTTAGCAACACTATTTTCTGTAACTTGGGCGAGATGGATGATTTTGGAGTGGTAGAGAAGAGAACGGTCAAATGCCTTAGGCCTTAGGCCAGAATCTCTGTGTAGCATTTCAATTCGTGTGTTGTCGTTCTGCTTAGTGTAACAATGTCTGAAACTTTACTGCAAAAGTGGTTGAAGAAGATACGGGATTTTGAAAAAGGGAATGAAATCAGACAGAAAGAAACCGAAAGGGGTGAGTAGAGAAGCAGTGACACTATACGTAGGTATAATTTCTGCCAACGGATATTCATAACGTACCAATATAAAATTTACTGACAGTGTATTCGATATAAAACGGCAAGTATTTCATGAAGAACCGAAGTGATTCATTCATGTCTATAGTTGATGTATGTGACCATTTTTGTGGCTCTAAGAGTTCTTACTTTTGTAAAAGAAATTATATATTAGAAAGAGAGTTGTAAAAAAAAGGGGGAGTTCGCACGAGGTGGTTGCCTGGGAGCTAAGGACAAATAGGGTGTCGAACAAGAAAGACAGATAAGAATAGAAAAACATTAACGTCGTGGTGTCCTGTGAAATTACTGGCATCCTATTAAATTAAAGTTATTGTCAGTTTGCAAAGATATAGATTTAGTAAATATTATCTTCCTCTTTTTATGTAGCCGGTTCCTTGACATAATGACATTTTTAATTTTTCCAAATATTAAGAGGAAGCAAAGGAAGTATAAGGAATTAAACATAAAAATAAATTTAATTTACATTAAGTCCCAAATTTATACCTGACCATAGGCGCACCAGTGGGGGCACGACGGCGCTTGCCACTCACTGCCTGCTGGAAAACGTGGAGATAAAAATTTTGTTTGGTTCATTGTGCTCTTTGTGCTGGAAAGTGAAATAAATGCTATTCAGTTTTTAAATAAATGAAAATAAAACATGACCTCAATTTAGAAGTGAAAATTCCTTGCCTTCCCTTTGCAGCTAACATGCCATACCAGGGCTACTCTAGGACCATGATAAAATTCAAGTATAATTCCCGGTTTTCAAGGCGAACTTTCCAAAAATTCAAGCAGATGTTTTCTCTATTTCGTATTACCGGCTCTCAACATCCACACACAAATATCTTAATAATAGAAAGGGTCTATGTGATTCCATCCAAAAATTATAATTCAATTAAAATATTTATTTTAAGGTGCTGAGTTTCGCAACCACGATTTTTTGTCTGAGTGGGCGGGGAGAAAATATCAGGATAACTAACTAACTAACTCTCTAGCCTTCTTAAACCCGAAGGTTCATGGCTGCAGCAACACAGGCCTTCCATGTTTCCCTATCTTGAGCAAGATCTATATACTCTTTTCCATCCCTACCGATTTCCCTTAGGTCCATCTCAACGTTGTCCCTCCATCTTCGTCTTGGCCTTCCTACAGGTCTCTTACCATCAGGTTTCCCAACAAGAATCCTGTAAACTCCTCTTTCCTCTCCCATTCGTGCCACATGGCCTGCCCACCTAAGTCTTCTTGATTTAATTATTCTAATAATATCTGGACATGAATACAAATTATGTAGTTCTAAATTATGTAACCTTCTCCACTCACCTGTCTCCTCATCCCTTTGAGGTCCAAAGATTTTCCTAAGGATCTTATTTTCAAATACTCTCCATTTATGTTCCTCTTTCAATGTAAGGGACCAAGTTTCACATCCATATAATACTACAGGCAAAATTACGGTTTTGTATATTTTAACTTTTAGCTTCTTAGATATTAAACGAGAAGACAAAAGTTTATGAAGAGAGAAGTAACATGCATTTCCTGAATTAAGCCTACTTTTTATTTCCTCTTTAATATAATTTTCATTTGTTAATATTACTCCTAAGTATTTGAATTTGGAAACTGGTTCAAACAAGTTGTTATCAATAATTAGATTTTGATTATTACCTAACACTTGGTTTCGGCCTGTAAGCATATATTTAGTTTTCTCTTTGTTAACTTCCAAACCTATCTCTTTAGCAGTTTTGAAAAATACTTGAGCATTATTCTTAATTGTATTCACATCATCCCCCAGTAAGTCTACATCATCTGCATATGCTAACAACTGAGTCATACCATTTAATTTTAGTCCTTCTTTAGTTTCTTTTACCTTCCTAACAGCATATTCTAAGGCAAAATTAAAGAGCAATGGAGATAATGCATCTCCTTGTTTTAACCCATCATGAATTGTAAATTTGTCAGACATATTAATACCCACACGAATTTTACTTTCTGTTTCACTGGTGCATACTTTTATCATGCTAACAAGCTTCTTAGGTATTCCAAACTCTACTAATATATTATATAGTTTATCTCTTTTGACTGAATCATATGCTTTTTTATAATCAATGAATAGCTGATGGACATTTTGATTATATTCCCACTTTTTCTCAAGTGTCTGTCTGATGTGAAAAATTTGATCAGTAGTTGATCTGTTACGTTTAAATCCACATTGAAAATCACCTATAATTTCATTAGCATATGGGGTTAGTCTTGTTAAAAGAATGTTAGATAATATTTTATATGTTGTTGAGAGTAGAGAAATTCCACGGTAATTATTGCAGTTCATTTTATCACCTTTTTTAAACACAGGAACAATTATGGATTCTTTCCACTGTTGAGGTATTTCTTCTTTATTCCATATTAAACAAATTAATTTATGAATTTGACATATTAAGGAATTTCCACCATATTTAATTAACTCGGCTGGTATTAAATCAATGCCAGGTGCTTTGTTATTCTTTAGCCTTTTAATAGCATCTTTAACTTCAGTCAAGTTAGGTTCTGGAACTAAAGGTTCTGCTGTGTGTACTTCATTCACTTCTGATTTATCTCCTACATGGACATTTAAAAGGTCATTAAAGTAGTTCTTCCATCTATTTAGAATATCACTTGGGTCAGCTAGAAAATCACCGTCTTTATCTTTTATCAAGTTTACTTTAGGTTGCCACCCCTTTCTAAACTCATTTACACCTTTATATAAATCTCTGATATTTTTATTTTTGCTTTTTGTTTCAATTTCATTAATTTTGCTTTTCAAGTAATCTCTTTTTTTACTTCTAAATGTGCGGTTAACTTCTCGCTTAATTCTATTATAATTGTTTAGATTTGTATCATCAGAGTTATTTAACCACCTAAGTCTAGCCTGATTTCTTATTTCTATTAGATTATGACATTCATTATCAAACCATGGCTTACTTTTTCTCGGTTTATGGTATCCTATACTTTCTTTAGCTGCTGATTCTATTGCATTACGTATGTGCTCCCAATTCTTATTTACGTCTGTTTCATTTATATTTTCATCATCATTTAAATCCTGCAAAACATCAAATCTATTTGACAGTTTAATTTGGTAATCTTTCTTAATTCTTTCATTAACAAATTTTCCTGTATTAAATTTTAGAACTTTTAGATTTTGTTGCTTATGATTTATCACTGCGAGTCTTTCTCTTAATTTAGCAATTACTAAATAATGGTCACTGGCACAGTCAGCACCTCTATGTGTACGAACGTCAATTATACTAGTATGCCTTCTCTTATCAATGAGAATATGATCTATCTGATTATGAGTTTTACCATCTGGAGAAGACCAGGTATATTTATGGATATCTTTATGTTTAAAAGTGGTACTTTTCACAATTAAATTCTTTGAGGTTGCAAAAGTAATCAATCTTACACCATTATCATTACTTAATTCATGAAGACTTTCTTTACCAATTGTGGGTTTAAATGTCTCTTCTTTGCCAATTTGTGCATTACAGTCACCTAACAGAATTTTCATATCATACTGGGAAAATTTATCAAAGACCTGTTCTAACTCTGTATAAAAATCATCTTTAGTATTATCATCTTTATCTTCCGTTGGTGCATGTATGTTTATTAAAATAATTTTACACCACCTACCCTGTAAAACTGCATATGATATCCTATCATTAATAAATTCTACTGTTTTAAGAGCCGAGATATTTCTATTATTTATAAAAAAGCCTGTTCCAAAATTAGGATTTTCAGTACCACCATAGAAAAAAGTATAATTTTTAGTTTTACAATTCCCTTCTCCTGGCCACCTAACTTCCTGGACAGCTACTACATCTAATTTATACTTAATTATCTCATTAACTGTACACTGAAATGCCCCAGGCCGGTAAAGGCTCAGAACATTCCAGGTGCCTAATTTAATATATTTATTCCTAATGTACATCTTATCCTTAGTCCAGAGACCTCCCAAAGTAGTCCCCACCCGGAGATCCGAACGGGGGACTATTTTACCTCCAGAATATTTTACCTTGGGAACTTCCATGGCCTTATATTGTTGTTTCTTGACATGTGTTTTTACAGTGCAGAGTTGTCAGCTCTATGCCTAACCCCCAATATGAATGGAGGAACTACTACACAACACAAACACATTAGACAGCACAATTACTACACAAGACGAACACAAATACATTAGACAGCACAACTACTACACAAGACACACACAAACACATCACAACTATAACAAAATATAAACACAAACACACCACAACTATACTACACAAGACAAACACAAACGAATTAGACAGCACAACTATTACGCAAGACAAAACCAACATACTAGGCAACACAACTACTACACAAACATACTAGACAGCACAACTACAACACAAGACACATACATACACACCACCGATACTACACAAGACAAACAGAACATGCATTATCTTATGACTACAAAGAGGCAGGTCTACTCAAGTAAACAAAGAATGTACTGCACAAATTTAATGTTAAGGAAAAACTAGAATTATAAGGCATAATTCCTGCTAATTTTTACAATACTCAATTCAACAAATTTTTCAGGCAATTTTAAAAACTTTCCAGAACACTATGTATGAGTTGTCTTAATCAGGATAAATGCACTAATACAAATAATAATAATAATAGTTTTAATAATAATGTTATTATTATAACTTTATTATTATTATTATTGATTTGTTTTATTTTATTTCGCTTCTTGTGCCACGTTTGGCTAATTTGCGAAGATGGGGATGAGTGATATGATGAAATTGATGAATGGACAGTCACAAACATCCATGTCCAAGCCGGGATTCGAACCCGCCAGGACCAACATTGTTGCTGTTGTTGTTGTTATTATTATTAGTAGTAGTAGTAGTATCGAAGACGTTATTATCCTCGTAAATTATGCAAAAAGGGGGTGGAAGTTGGTGCTAAAGCATTTGTGTTCAAACAAACGATTTCAAATATATTTTCAACATATGGCACAGTAGTTCCAGTCCCGATTATCCTTTCTGTGCATTAAGTGGACTTAAAACCACAAGTGAATCAATCAATTATACATTTTTTTCATTTAGATAGTTCGGCACCCAGGTCCGACTTTTGCCGCCCCCTGGCTATGGAAGACTAAGAAAATGAGGAATTGCGAGCGAAACGAGCAAGAAAATTTTACAAAAATCATTTTTATTTGCATAAAATGTGAATAGTATTTGTATTAAAAAAGTTGTAATTTTTCACGTCTACGGAGAAAAGGAGAAAAATTGAAGTAGAATTCACGCATAATTCCCAGAGCCATTAATTCTTGCATAATTTCCGGAATTCAAGGAATTCCCGGTGAGTAGCTACCCTTCATACGTTTATTTGCACATGTTTTTCTTTGTTTTCTTTTAAGGCAAAGATACCCATGACTCATAATTCCCTAGTTTCTCTCATCCAGTATTTCAAAGATAAACTCTGAACAGCGTCAAGAGTATTTTCCAAAGTTTTGTAAGGGTATAGGACTTCAATATGAAATTCCTTGACCGATTTCGTTCAAAAGCAATACCAGGCATCTATCAACTTGCATCCCAACTTCCCACTATATTTTAAAGTCTTCATAAGCATGCTCTAAATATATAGTTTCATTACTTTATTTCAGTTTGTGAATCATTGTTTAAATAGAGATTTGAAAACAACAGCAGAATTTGCAACTCACTCGCAACATAGAACTATTAAAATTATATATATATATGCATATTTTCTAACTGAAGCTATTACAGCAGGGGGCATGTGCTGAGGTAAAGAGGGTGCCAAACGAACAAAGCAAGATTTAAAGAGTAAACATCGTGAGATACTGTGAAATGAAAGTATTGTCGCTATGTTTAATTAATAATATGCATTATCAGTTTGCAAGAAATAGTTCTAAAAATTTTCTTGCTCGCTTCGCTTGCGATATATTCATTTATTTAAGTGTCATGTTATAGCTATCTGTATTTAGACATGCAAGCGTGCGCACACCTATGCAATGCATTCTCACTGATGTTTCATCGATGAATTGGGCACCCCCTAAGATGAACTCCGACTTACACCTACGACAAGAACCATACAAATACAGTTAGAGAATATTGCGCAAGTGTTCCTATTTTCTTTATAACTAGCTTAAGAATTGCATGAAATTATTTCTGGTAATAATATGTTTAAATTTTCTGTTTTTCCATGTCATCTCTTGTCTTTTGTCTAACGATTGATTAAATCAAGTAGTGAACATTGTCGGAAAGTAATACTCGAAACGTTAGACTGAAATGTTAACATTATCACAAAAATCTATTTTCCATCTTTTCCTGCATTGACATATCTTTTCTACTGAAATGTTACGTGAACAGAGGGGGGGGGGGGGGTAATGTCTGGAAACATCTATGAACAAATTGAATTAGAAACAGTCCAAAATATTCACTTAACATCCCCAAACTTACACCCCCCAAAAGTTTCCAACACCCCTCCAAGATAAAAATCCTGGATATACCCCTGCAATAGGATGACCTTCCCGATGATATCTACTGATGGCCCGTAAATAAGCAATCCTTGCATTCCGAATGTCATTCCTCTCAATAAGCACAAGTCTATTAGTTTCCACTTTCTTCCACCTAAACCCAAGTTTTTTGAAGATCTTCAATAAACTAGTTCCGTGCCCTTTATATCCGATGGTTTTCCTTAATTTTGGAAGCACAGATTTTACTGTTGGGACTTGCCTGTCTACGGTGTAAAATTCATTAATTGTTTTCCGAACAACGCACATGTCAAAATCATCTATATCTGTACACGGGCACGGACGATTTTTATTTCTACGGGGTGTGCTGTATGATGACGATGATCCAGCACAAACAGCCGAACTTTCCTTCTTAATTGATTTTACCATACTTAAAGATACACCTATCGCTGCACACACACGTTCAATAAGTTTTTTAAGAGGCAACTTCAAATCATTCTGGTCAGCCTCCTCTTGCATGAACTGCAAGACGTTTGCGACAACTTCACGCGTTTGTCCCCTAAGCGTTCTACGGTAAGATTTGGAATGAACAGGGGGTATATTTTATGTCTGGAACACGCTACGAGATCTCACTTCTATACACTCACCAGCAAGCTCAAGCCTAGCACCAGATCCTCGCACCTTGGTATCACTTTCACGAATGATTTCTGAGCATGTCGTTCTGACCATTTTAGGCTCGCTTACTAGCGAAGCGACAGAACTCAGAGATGTTCCGAAAACGCGTTGCCTCTACCTGGTGAAGATAGTCACTACGATAATTTTTTGTTCGTTGGGAAAAATGGAATAATTACAAAAGTTAACCGCACTTTGTTACAGCATATTCCTTTAAAGAAAAATATATATATATATATATATTTGGAATTTGATTTTAAAATTGTGGGAGCATCAGCACTAAGGCTATTTTGCTCCCGTCACATTATACGGGGGCCAGCCCCTTATCATTACAAAGAACAACTCTAACGTTGCGTAATTAAAAATCATAAAATGTTCTGACTTGTTAAAAGCTGAGGCTGTAAAGGGGCACTCAGCACACATAAGGACAAAAGAACAGGACAATACAAACAAAATTATACTGGCCATGGGGCCAGTCGCCAGAGCCACGTTAGTCTTCAGTCCAGGGTGTACTAACGTGGAAGTGAGGTTGACATTTGGGTGTACTATGTGGAAGGTCACCCCTTACACCCCATATATATATATATATAAAATTGGGGTGGGGAATATGCACACTCATGGTAACAGTTTGGATTGTTTTTTAAATTTGAATCTTCCTTAGGGCCGGTTGCACCATCTCTGCTTAACGTCTTATCACCCCCTTAACACCACTTTGTGGTTGTTCAATGTCCGCCTAACGTTACCTAGCACTTAAAGTCCCGTGTAACGTAAGTGGCAGTCGAGGCTCCGCCTAACGCGTTAAGTGTCTGATAAACATGGAAAAGCAGTACACTGTGCAGTCAACGGATACGTGCAGTACCTAGTATAATCTGTGTTTGCACTTTTATAGTTGATAAAATGGCAAAGTCTCGATCAGCTGATGTAAATTGCAAAAGTTTGCTACACGTTTTGCATTACCAAATATCAAATAACAGCAAAAAAGGCGGATTTGTTAATTATCCTAGGAACTGCAATAAATAAAGCAACGTTTATAAATATGTGTGTAAAAATGAATATTAGGTGGTTATTTTCGTGTGTGTTGCGAAAATGTTGTATATTGATGTTAGCGTTAGTTTCACTCTAATTTCATAAGTAGGATTTGAGTGCATGCGGGTACAGAAATATAAATAAAAACTACCGTTCCAGACTTCCGGGTTAAAGTAATGCGTTTGATGCTTGCAAAATTGTATTAAAATTGCGTTCCAAATAAATGAATGTGTGTTTGCTGTAACAAATTTCTTCAACCAAACACCACAATATACGAAATGAACACCATGCATCAGTTGCTTTTTCGCAATCCTAGTAATTTGTAATCTTTAAAATTGAAACTCGTGTAATATTCGAGTCACTTACGTCGCCATTGGTGTGAATGTAACATTACAAATAAACAAGTAACCTGTTGTTTCCGAATAATAACTGGCAAAGAATGCCCGTATAATATTTAGGAGTACTCTTACCGTCCAGTTCATACATATGTACAAGCATGGTACAAGGAACAATTTCCGAATGGTGGTTTGTTTTGTACGTACATTTACAATAATAACCTTGCAAGCAACTACATACCTAATAGTACATAAGACTTAATACCAATCTTTAAAGAAACGTATATTTGTATAATATGTGTGATTTATTATGTTCACTTTCAAAATTGGCAAAAAAAAAAAAAAAAAAAAAAAGTTTACTGTTAGCAAGCATTCTTACGATGTTGACACGCATGTACAAGGAACAATTTCCAACTGGTTTTGTACCTAACCTAACCTACCCTAATATACATGGGAATGCATAAGACGTAAATGCCAAAGGTTTTTTTTCGGTATTTACTAACTTATTTACAGGAAACATTTTATGCGAAGTAACATATTTTAATGACATTGTGCGATATTTTGTACTTTTAACTTTAAAATTGGCAAAAAAAATAAGAATAATAATAGAGACAGGTACAGCAGTATATTTACGGCGTTGAAACGTATATACAAGGAACAATTTCCGAATGGTGATACAAAGAAAATGCACCATTGTAATAAACCTTGCACGAATCTGCATGCCTGGAGATGCATAAAACGTGAACACAAGTAGTTGTTTTTTCTGTTTTTTTCTTTTTTACATTCATATACAATATACATGATCATGTATCTAATTTTTCACAATAACTGGCCTAAAAAGACGAACGGCTAGGAAAAGAATTATCACCTTGGGAAATACATGCTAAGAACACCAAACCTGGCCTGCCTAACCTATCCACGTAGGCATATAATAGCATAAATAAGCATGTAAATAGGTTTGGCAAGTTATAATTTGTTTATTTAAGCTATTATATGCATACGTGGATAGGTTAGGCAGACCAGGTTTGGTGTTGTTAGCATGTATTACCCAAGGTGCTAATGCTGTCCCTATCCGATCGTCTAAAATATACCACAGCTTGTACGTATGTACAAGGTATATTTTCCGGGTGGATGGTGGTGTTTTTTGTAAACAATATATACGTTCTTGCACTGCACTAGATATAACGTTGCACGAAACTACCCATTTGAAAGTATAAACAGCTTGGAGTTTCTTCTTTTTTCTTAATAAGAATAAAACATTACATACAATAATACCGTAATTTACATTACTATTTGATTATTTCTTTTGTGCTAAGATGATTAATTCCCAATATCTACCTTGTACATAGAACCGTTGTTTAACGATTTTTTTCTGCTATCCGAATTTGTTTTGAATACAAAAATTAAATTTTCATTTGCCTCGTTATTGCACAAAATCTGCATAATGATAAAGAAGAAACCTAAGTATAAGATAGTCAACGTTGATAATACTGATACTCGCTATTCGCAAACAAAACACAATCGAAAACGCAACTTTCTCCAGTTTCTGTTGCCAGGTCGTATGCAAGCAGGACAAAGTTCCACCCACCTTACAAGGCAGAGGATAAAAATGCTTGGTGCAACCCACCGCCGCCTAAATCTCCCGCCTGTCGTTATCCAGCACTTTGTAAAGTGGCAGATTGAGTGGCGATGGTGCAAAGTAATGAGCACTAGATTTCCAAAAAAGAACTTAAAAATTACTTTACGCAAGCATGCGCGCTTCCCATGGACAATGTATTTTTCGTTCACAAGCTATTGTAAGTATCGTAGACTAGTAGAATTAATGTGTAAATAAATCAGAACCTCAGCAGGCAGAATGCATTTAGGGACTTCATTTTAATGCTGAGAGAACCGGCCTGCCTAACCTAACTACGGAAGCATATATTGAATAAATTCTTAAGCAATCACTAAAACTTCGCAGTATGAATTAACAGAAGTGATTCGAAATCGAACGATGTTCAAATTGCATTCGTTGCATGATGAAATCGGAATAAAACAAATGGAACTTGGGCCGATCATCATAATTACAAGTAGCTCAACCCCGCTAGATATATATAAACCTGTATCAACGACAATACACGTGCTTAACCATCACGTAACAAACATTTCAATCACTTGCAAGCAGTGATGTGCCGTAGACTATAAGTTTACGTCTACATGCCTTGTCTACACGTAATCTACGCGTAGATTACATTGGGTTGTAGTTTACATAGACTACGTAGACAATCTAAAGTGCATTAAAATTAATTTTAAAGGCTTTCATGAAAGGAAAGTGACATTTTCAACTATATTGGTTCCTAACAAACTGAAAAGAATCCTATTTACAACAAAATTTCTCTTCTCTTCTCTCATCAAGTATGGAAGAAGATAAATAGTATGCAAAAAACAACAACAGATGGCAGTCGTGAGGCAAGAGTGGTCTTTTCCCCATAAAACACTAGAATATTTCCTATATTAGGTTTCGTCCTAGGTGAGAAATTGTTCGAATTTGGAAGAAAGAGTATGAAAAGTTCTCCTCACACATCAGCAACTGATAGGCAGTATAATATTATTTTTATTCCACGGCGCCCTTTGCTAAATTATCACCTTTCGCCATGTTGTTTACATAGATTACGTAATCTACGTGTATAAAATAGTCTACGTGTAGAATGTAGACTATCGTTGTTTACGCGTAGACGCACATCACTGCTTGCAAGACAAAAATAATAATTGGACTTCCATGGTAAACAAGAAATACAAATACTTACATTCAAAACACTTCTGCATCTCCAACACTTCTTCCTGAACCACAAACATATTTTCCGCTATTTCCCTTTTACTGCCGCTTGGCCAGTGTTGCCACAATCTGAGGGCACAAATTCCCTTTCCAAGGGGCAAAATTTCCCTATTTGGACAACTTTTTACTTCACCTAGGGCCGGTTGCACCATCGCCACTTAATCTGCCACTTTACAAAGTGCTGGATAACGACAGGCGGGAGATTTAGGCTGCGGTGGGTTGCACCAAGCATTTTTATCCTCGGCCTTGTAAGGTGGAACTTTCTCCTGCTTGCCGTACGACCTGGCAACAGAAACTGGAGAAAGTTGTGTTTTCGATTGTGTTTTGTTTGTTTATTACGAGCTAATATCTGCTTGTCAATTCCAAATGCATGCTTTTCAACTGAAATATGTTTAAAAAAAACTAAATATTTATTGCAATAAAATGAAACAGCTGATAGAAGTAGGTAATGCATGTGTCGTACTCTCATATAATATCAAATGTATGTTATATGATACAATATAACCCGTAATCTTTCGAAGTAGTGGGAAGCTTACAAAATTTTAAATTTATTTTTCACGTACTCCAATTAACATAATGCAAAAAAGAATATTCCTCGTCTTATCTTTCAGTAAGACATACGGTCACTTTTTAAAAAAATATTAAACACTACTAAACAGTGACCAAAATTTTACGAAGTCGTAACAAATGCAAGTTACATTTATTCAATTTTTAGTGCAAGGCTGACATATCTGAGTTTGTGCAAATATACGGAATGAGAAGAGCAATCTTCTATTCTGCTCTTACTAATTTATCATTCGTTTCTGTTAATAATTTATCAATCCGTAACCCCTTCTTTAGCGAATAGCGAGTATTAGTATTATAAACGTTGACCATCTTATAGGTTTCTTCTTTATTTATAATGTAGCTTTTGTGAAAGTTGGTTAACGATGCAGATGAAAATTAAATTTTTGTATTCAAAACAAATTCGAATAGCACAAAAAAATGGTTAATCAACGGTTCCATGTACAAGGTACATTTTGGGAATTACTATCATCTTAGCACAAAAGGAAGAATCAAATAGTAATGTAAAGTACCGTAGTACTGTATGTACGCATGTTTTATTCTTATTAAGAAAAAAGAAGAAACTCCACGCTGTATATACTTTCAGATAGGTAGTTTCGTGCAATGTTATATGCTAGTGCAATGCAAGAACGTATATATTTCTTTACAAAAAACAGTAATATTCACCAGGAAAATATACATTGTACATACGTACAAGCTGTGGTCCTTTTTAGACGAGCTGATAGGGATAGTATTAGCACCTTGGGTAATACATGCTAACAACACCAAACATGGCCTGCCTAACCTATCCACGTATGTATATAATAGCTTAAATAAACAAATTATAATTTGCCAAACCTATTTACATGCTTATTTATGCTATTATATGCCTACGTGGATAGGTTAGGCAGGCCAGGTTTGGTGTTGTTAGCATGTATTTCCCAAGGTGCTAATGCTGCCCCTAGCCGCTAGTCTTTTTAGGCCAGTTATTTTGAAAAATCAAATACAAGATCATGTGTATTGCATATGAATGTTTAAAAACAAAAAAACAGGAAAAACTTGAGTGCACGTTTTATGCATCTTCAGGCATGTAGATTCGTGCAAGGTTTATTACAATGGTGCATTTTCTTTGTATCTACGAAACGTAACACAAT